>NC_057803.1:538624485-538695310 GCF_018294505.1 Triticum aestivum
GAGATCCGACGACCGCCGCAGCAATGCGGGCCCACCATCGCCACCCTTGGCCAGGATCCAGCCGACCCCACCTGGATCTGCCGTCTTCATCACTGCTGTCTTTGATGCAAGCCATTGTTACTACCATCCTCCACGGGAGCGCCATCCCCGGAGCCACTCCCCGTCACCATCTTCGTCGTCGCCGCTCGATTCGTCGCCTCGCCAGCCAATGCATCCATCATTGCTGCCTCATCCTGAGCCTTTGGTAGGCCGCTGGCGCCGCCGCCTCCTTGTTCCACCACTGTCATCCCCGTCGGTGAACCGAGTCATTACCGATGTCTTCGTCCCTGCCATCCACATCGCCGGATGTGTAGTAGGATGGGCTTCAGCTCTGCTAGGGAAGCCAATAGTTGGTTGGACTGCAAGAGGTGCTTGAGGTCCTCAAATGTTGCTTTTACCTCGTCGCTTTATTGGAACTTTCCGCTCTTCCGGAGGAGTCTATAAATAGGTCGTGATTTTTCTCCAAGCTGGGAGATGAACCGACTTAGGGCAACCGTAGATCCAACAATTTGCTGGACTTCATGTATTGTCTTTGGCGGATCGAGTTCAACGAGGGCCTTGATCTTTTCCGGGGTTGCTTCTATGCCTTGTTGAGAGACAATGAAAATAGGGATAAAGACCACCAAGTGGCCATAGATTCAAGGGGCCGGCTACAAAGATAGTTGGCGAGCAGTGACTTGTAACCCATCCATCATGATCCCCAGACACTCACGGTCGTGCTGTCTAGACAGCATACACATTGACGCAGAAATGCAAGAAATTTAGAAGAAGAATTATAGGCCCGTCTAGGAAAGACCCTCTCGATCACCATCTTATTACGGGTTGTCCAGAGCGTCCAAGCTAATGCCACAAACACAAGCCAAAAGCGGCACCTATTCCTATGTGTCTTATTAGATCTAGTTTGAAGGAACCTAGCCAGGTCCAGTGCCTCCCAGACAGACCCAGAGCCTCATAGACAAAATTCCGGAGAACTCTTACAGCCGTGCAAGAGAAGAGGATGTGGGTTCCCGTCTTTAGGACACCACAAAGAGGACACCACCCATTCCCCGAGCCGTGCCTCTTGATCACCTCCGTCCCAGATGGCAGGCAATCCCTCAACAATTGCCACACCAAAAAATGGATCTTCAAATGCAAGGGCGCCTTTCGTAGAGGGGAGATCGAGGCAATAGTAGGCCCCATGTACAGAGCATCATATGCCGAGATGACAGAGAACACACACGAAGGTGCGAGACACCTGGTTACATTGTCCAGATAATCCGTGAGCACCGACGGCAGGGTAGACCACAAATTTGTCCACTCTACAATCTCCACCTGCCCAAATGACCGTCAGAAAAAGACATTCCAATGGCCATTATGGGCAGTCGTAGAGACCAACACCATCGAATCCGCACAAATGGCAAACAAGTTTGGGAACCCCTTACGCAATGGGACTCCACCAACCCATGGGTCAAGACAAAATACGGTAACCTAGTGCTAAATATTGATATTCCTACTCCTTTTCATACAAGAGATTTCAGATTTGACTTGAATTGGGTGAAGCACCCTGACTTTACCTCCCTAGTTGCTAAAATTTGGTGGAAACCTGTGAGTTCTGAATATCCTATATATGTATTGAATATCAAACTAAAAGGATTTTATTTTTTTAGTATGGGGATCCAAGGCCTTTGGGAATGCTAGGAAAGGGAGAAAAAACTAAGAGAAGAATTAGAGCATCTTGAAAACTAGAGGATACTGAACACTCTACCCTGAGTTGTATAGTAGGAAATTTGATATTTTTGTAGAATTACAAAATTTGTTAATTGAAGAGGAGATTACTTGGTTACAAAGTTCTCATTAAACCTAGTTATTAAAAGGGGATAAAAATACTTCTTATTTTCATAGAATTGTGAATGGGAGAAGGAGAAAGAACATAATTTTCTCTATTAATGTTGGTGATGTAACTATTGAAGGAACCAGTGATTTACTTGCACATGCTACTAGTTTCTATAAGACAGTGTTTAGACATGCTAATGGGAATCTTTTTAGCCTAGATGCTAATGTGTGGCATAGCAGTGAGAGATTAGCTGATATTGGTAACTTCATTCTGACTAGACATTTTTTCTGAAACAGAGATTTAAAATGCCCTTTTTTCATGAAACCTAATAAGCCACCAGGCCCTGATAATATTCCTATTGAATTCTTTCAATACTGTTGGGAGATTGTTAAGGTTGATATAATGAAGTTATTTTAGTGGTTTCATGAAAATAAACTTGACATGCAACGTTTCAATTATGGGATCATAACCCTTTTTGCCAAAAATGGTTGGAGCTAATAAGGTACAACAATTTAGGCTGATATGTCTTTTGCGTTGCATTTACAAGCTTATTACAAAGGTTCATTGTAGGATCGAAAGTATGTCTAGAGGGGGGTGATTAGACTACTTGACCAAATAAAAACTTAACCTTTTCCCAATTTTAGTTCTTGGCAGATTTTAGCTATTTTAGGACAAGTCAAGCAATCATCACATAATTCAAGCAAGCATGCAAAGAGTATATTGGGAGCGGAAAGTAAAGCATGCAACTTGCAAGAATGTAAAGGGAAGGGTTTGGAGAATTCAAACACAATTGGAGACACGGATGTTTTTCCCGTGGTTCGGATAGGTGGTGCTATCCTACATCCACGTTGATGGAGACTTCAACCCACAAAGGGTAACGGTTACGAGAGTCCACACAGGGCTCCACCCACAAAGGGTAACGGTTGCGAGAGTCCACACAGGGCTCCACCCATGAAGGGTCCACGAAGAAGCAACCACCCACAAAGGGTCCACGAAGAAGCAACCTTGTCTATCCCACCATGGCCATCGCCCACACAGGACTTGCCTCACTAGCGGTAGATCTTCACGAAGTAGGCGATCTCCTTGCCCTTACAAACTCCTTGGTTCAACTCCACAATCTTGTCGGAGGCTCCCAAGTGACACCTAGCCAATCTAGGAGACACCACTCTCCAAGAAGTAACAAATGGTGTGTAGGTAATGAACTCCTTGCTCTTGTGCTTCAAATGATAGTCTCCCCAACACTCAACTCTCTCTCATAGGATTTGGATTTGGTGGAAAGAAGATTTGAGTGGAAAGCAACTTGGGGAAGGCTAGAGATCAAGATTCATATGGTAGGAATGGAATATCTTGGTCTCAACACATGAGTAGGTGGTTCTCTCTCAGAACATATGAGTTGGAATGGTGTATGCGTTCTGATGGCTCTCTCTCCAAATGAAGAGGAGGTGGAGGGGTATATATAGCCTCCACACAAAATCCAACCGTTACACACAGTTTTCCAATCTCGGTGGGACCGAATCAACAAACTCGGTCGGACCGAAAATGTAAACCTAGTGACCGTTAGAGATTTTCGGTGGGACTGACATGCAACTCGGTAGGACCGATATGGTTAGGGTTTGGGCATAACGTAATATCGGTGAGACCGATTACACAAAATCGGTGAGACCGAATTTGGTAATTAGCTAACCAGAGAGTTGGTCAGGCAAACTCGGTGGGACCGATTTGCTCTTTCAGTGAGACCGAAATTAACAAAGGGGAAACACTGAATTTACATTGCAATCTCGGTGGGACCGATTCGCTCTTTCGGTGGGACCGAAAAGTTACGAAAGGGAAACAAAGAGTTTGCAATCCCATCTCGGTGAGACCGAGATCCCTATCGGTAGAACCGAATTGCTAGGGTTTGGCAGTGGCTAATGACAAGTGAAACTCGGTGGCGCCGGATAGGAAGAATCGGTAGGACCGAGTTTGGCTTAGGGTTTAGGTCAAATGTGGATATGGGAAAGTAGTTGAGGGTTTTTGGAGCATATCACTAAGCACATGAAGCAAGAGGCTCATTAAGCAACACCTCATCCCTCCTTGATAGTATTGGCTTTTCCTAAAGACTCAATGTGAACTTGGATCACTAAAATATAAAATGAAGAGTCTTGAGCTTTTGAGCTTGAGCCAATCCTTTTTTCTTAGCATTTTGAGGGTTCCACTTTCACATCCATGCCATGCCAATCATTGAGCTTTCCTGAAATAATCATCTTGGAATAGCATTAGCTCAATGAGCTATATGTTGTTATGAATTACCAAAACCACCTAGGGATAGTTGCACTTTCAATCTCCCCCTTTTTGGTAATTGATGACAACATATAGATCAAAGCTTCGACAAATGATAATAAGCATGAAATATATCGTCGCTTTGAAAAGTATGTGATAAGTAAGAGCTCCCCCTAAATTTTTGCATATTTAAAATGTGCTTTGGACTGCAAATGCACAAGGAGTTAGAGTCATGGGTTACTCTTCCATGTCACATACATCTTGGTGGAGCGTTTAAAATGATAAGAATGAAATACATGCACTCATCACCAAGAATAGTGAAAGATCACATAAGATAGATAAGATAATAGCATTAAGCAAGCATTAAGTGTAGCTTATGATCAAACACATGATCATCAATGTCTCACAAATAATGACATAGTATCTCAAGCACTCAAAAGCAAACAAGTTTGAAAAACCACCAAATAAAGCAAGAGAGAAAAGCAACACTCTCTCTCTCGAAGCCTATGATCTATACATTTTTCTCCCCCTTTGGCAACAAGTTACCAAAAAGTTCCTAGAAAATGCATAGTACTAGATCGACGCTCAGGCTTGATCTTCTGGTGGTGGTGGAGTCCGGATCACTCCAAGGATGGAGGCTTCTGTAGACGCTGAAGTAGACACTGGAGTTGGAGCTGAAGTAGATGCTGGAGCTGGTGGAACTAAGGCTGTAGCTGGTGCTGAGGTGGTGGCTCTTGTGTCAGCAACTGGCACGGCAGACGACCTCGGACCTCGTGGCACTCTGGCAAAGGCATGAGTGGTAGTCCTGCCTCTCCTCTCCTGCATATCATCTTGGAGCTGCTCCACTGCAGACTGAATCTCCGTTTGACATCCAAGTCATAGAACTTTTGTTCTATGATTCTCTCTAGGCTTGCCTGGTTTTGAGTTAGGGTGGCTAGTCCTTGCTCAATCCGCAGGGTGGATGCAATCAGGTAACCAAGCTGCTCTTGTTTGGTCTTCAAGAAATACTTAGATTCCTCCTCTTGAGTTGGCATCTTGGCAGCTTTCTCCTTCCTTGCCTTCTCCTTCTTTGCGTATGCTTGGGCAGATGATGGCTCGTTCTCAGTCATGACAACTTGATTGTCCTCAAAATCTGGACGGATGGGCAGGTGTTCCTTGTCCAATAAATATATGCCCGTGCCCATCTTGGAGTTAATGAGCTCCTGGATCTGAGGGGCATATCCGCAACTCCTCTTCTGATCTGCTGCAGTCCTTTTGATAGTTTCCACTATGAGGCTCATCACCTTGAACTTCTGAGGTACATCAAATACATGTAGCAAGTTGATAGCATGGCCTCTGATCATCTTGTGATCTCCAGACTTGGGCAATAAGGTGTGCCTCAAGATCCAATTGATGGTTGGCAGCCCTAACAGAAGATAATGCACTGAGCCAAATTTGAAAGTGTCAAGAGCTTCATTTGGAATTTCCTTGTACATGTTGGACATTGAGTTATGATCCATCTTTTTCTTGGCATAAATGTCCAAGTCATCTGCTTGCTCCTCTAGGGCATTGATCAGTTGAGCCCATTCAGCAACTGTAGATTGGTACCTCGTACCCTCAGACATCCAAGTTATCCTCCCATCTGGATAAAAGTGTGCCGTGGAGTAGAATTGCATGATAAGCTCCTCGTTCCACTTTGTGAGCTTCTGCCCAACAAAGTCAGCAACTCCACAAGCACTAAAGCTGTCATACACTCCAGGGTAGTGTTCCTCATTTTCCTTCATGTAGGTCCAGTCGACCCATCTCATGTCACAAACAATGGGCTTCTTATCTAGAAGCACTGTCCCATAGAAGTCCTGCTGTTCCTTGGTGTGAAATCTATAATCCACAGCAGTCCTTCTCCTTGAAGCATACGGGTCTGCTTCTCTTCACTTCCTTAGCCCTGAATCTCTCCTGAGCTTCATGTCCTCAGCCACAGGATGAGCATCGTTGTGGTCTGGGATCTTGGGCTTGAGCTTTCTAAGAACTTGCTCTTCATCCTCTTCTTCAGCAACAGTCTCAGGCATTGGGGCCTTGTTCTTCTCAGCTGCAGGAATGCTCCTTGTATTCCTCTTTGGTTTTGGCTTGGAGGCAGCTTTGGGCTTAGATGCAGTAGCCCCTGATCTTATGGCATCACCCATCAGCTTGGGTGCCTTAGGTGCTGGTGCAGCTACCTCCTCTTCCTCTTCCTCTTCCATGATGGAAGCCTTTCCAAGCACTTTGGCTATGGTCTTCTTGACCCTTTCCTTCCTCTTCTTGCCTTCTGCAGCAACTGGCTCTTTGGGAGTGGGCTTCTTAGTTGAGGCTCTAGCCTTTTACATAGGCTGCCTGCCTGCTGGCCTTTTGATCTTTAGACCTGGCTTTGTGCCTTGAGCTGGCTCAACTCTCTTTGATGTGGCCTCCTCCTCTGCCACATAATCTTCATCTTCGGAGTCTGAAGTTCTCATCTTCATCTGTCTGGTGGCAGCTTTTGGCAAGTTGCTAGGGGTGCTCCTGCTGCCCTCATCTAAAGAGCTGGAGGGACTAGTGCCCTCACTCATGTGCACCTGCTGCTCTGACATGTTCTGGCTGTCACTCTGATCAGACATGCTGCAAGCTCTGACTTCTGACCCTGTGAATAGTTTATAGATGAGGTAGAATAGATGAGCATCACAAAATGCAGAGATTTTTGCAAAAGAATGATCCAAAAACTTAGTTTTAGTTTCCCACTGAAATCATCTCGGATCTACCGATTTTTAAACTCGGTGATACCGAAGCAGTTTTGGAACCTAAACTAGTGAACTCGGTTGGACCGAGTCACAGTTTGGTGGCACCGAGACTGCTAGGGTTTCATAGAGTTCCAAAATCGGTCACACCGATAAGTAATTCTCGGTTAGACCGAGTCTCACTTGTGCAATGGCATAAGCCAAATCGGTGGGACCGAGTTTTTCAACTCGGTGGGTCCGAGATGGTTTCGGTGGAAACCTAACCCTAAAATTTTCGAATCAAAACTAATCTACGGGCGTATTGACTGGATAGGAGTGTTTCAATCGTGGCAAGAATCATGATGATCACAATGTGCTGAGAATTGGATCGGAGAATAGCACAAAGATCGAGTCCATACCCTAGCTCGGCGGAGACTCGCTACGGCGACAACGGCGGGGCAGAATTCCCGTTGACGGTGATGGAGACCATCGACTGGAGGCGGCTGGTGGCGAGAAGACGATCCGGAGACCACGTTGGCAGAGCAGGCTATCGCGCGGGCGAAGGGGTTCGAAGAATTTCCAAATTTTTCCCATGACTATATATAGCCCGACCCTGTCGGTGTGACCGAGTGGAACAACTCGGTGGCACCGAGATTCATAACTACAGGCAGTTACTGAAACTCGGTGGGACCGAAATGTTCAAATCAGTGGCACCGAGATTGAAAACCTAGATCAACTTAATGATCTTGGTAGGACCGAAAGTGGGGTATCGGTCAGACCGAAGAGGTTTTGGAAGTTTAAGTCTATGACGAATCGGGGACTCCGAGCGCTCCTCACACAGAGTGGTTCGAATCTGACTTGATCAAATTTTGTGATGCAGCATGAATAGAGTTTGAGACGAGAAAATTATAGATAGCTAGAGGAGGTACTTAGGCATTCTTGTCCATCCACTTGGCAAAAGAAAATAAAACCAAACAATCAACACAACACGTGGATGTCCTCGAATGAGTAAAATATGCAACCAGCATGCTCACACAACAAGATGGCAAATGAAATATGTGGCAAGGCATGCACAACCAATTCTAGCATCTATCAAGCAATTTGCGATGACAAGGTCATCTATATATGAGTATATTGACTTAGGAGTCAAGTGAGAACACTTGATCATAGGTCATACTCATCGTTTAAGCTCAAGTGGGGTTACCACTTTTACATAAAGCATTGTTGTGTTCACATCTTTAGAGTTGCTTTAGCTCAAGTCTTAGAGTAAAGCTCCCCCTAGATGTGATATCCCCCCTAAGAGGGATGAACTAACCTTGGGTTTTGTCGATGATGACTTCATGTAGATGTTGAAGATGTGGATGCTCAATGTTGATGTAGATCACTTGGAGCTATCCATTTGAGTGAATTGCACTTTCAATACCTACATGGGTTAGTCCCACAAGGAACAAACAAGGATATCCATAGACATAGAGTGATGCACACAAGATGATGTCCATGAAAACTTTTAGGTTACCTTGTCCCTTGTCTTACCAACAAGAGGGTTTGTGACTCCTTGAACTAGTGCAAGATGTGGAAGTTGATTGCACTTGTTCTTGCCAAAATAATAAGAGTGAAGTATGTTGGCGGAGTCACCCTCAAGAACTCTCTAGTTCTTCTTCTTTTGGATCCACACCATCTTGATGGGAATCCTTGGAGTTGTAGTCGTACTTGATGAAGTGGAACTTGAAGTAGTCTTGGGAATCCACTTGACTAAGGTCTTAGGAGCTTCTTCAAATGCATCAATTTCCTCTTGAAGCTTGTCCTTGCCTTTTTGCTTGTAGTCTTGTGGTGGAAGATCATCTTGAGCTTGTGTCCCATTGAAAGAAGTATCATACTTCTCTTGTTGAGGAACAAACTTTGTCTTGGGGTTTGATCTTCTTCCCACTCAACTCCATTGGCATTGAACTTTCGTTCAAAACCAACACCTTGATTCTTCCGGTGCATTCCTTGCTTGCGCACAATTTCCTCGAATTGCTTACTCCCGGCAAGGCTTTTGTACACTCATTTCTCTATAATTCCCTTCAATAAGCTATTTTCTTGCTCAAGTGTAACTTGTCTAACAGAATCATTAGTGGAATCAAGAGAACTACTAAAAGCAACAATATTGGATTTAGCATGATCATTGTTACTACTAGAGGAAGAATCTTTCTTGTTCTTGTTACTAGACTTGACTTGAGGCATGTAAGTGGATAAGAGTAAACGCTTGGCAATGTGAGAAGAGATTTTCTTGCAGAGATCATCATTGATTGCTTTTAAGAACTCATGCTCTTGCTCAAGATTGAGCTTTTCAAAGCGTAATTTCTCATGAGCTCTTAAAAGTTCTCGATGATCTTCGAAGATAGTTTCATGAGCTAACTTAAGAGTGTTTAGTTCTTTAGTTAGAGCCTCAATCTTCTCCTTATCATTGTCATTCGTTTTATCTTGATTAGCATGTTTAATTGACGTTTCATCATAGTATTCATCACTAGAGTTGTCAACAAGCAAATCATCACCTAACAAGTCATCTTCATCACTATTGAAATCAACATACTCGGGGTGTGTTACCTTAGGACCTTTGGCCATGAAGCATCTTCCAATTCCTTCATTTGGTGAGTCAAATATGTCGTAGGAGTTGGTTGACACAAGTGCTAGACCGGCAACACCTTCATCTTGAGTATCTTCGGAGTCGGAGTGATAACTTCTCTCGGAGTGGCTGTCGGAGTCGGAGCCGGATACCCATTCACCAACATGAGCTTGATGTCTTCGTCTTGTGTAGCTCCTCGATGATTTTTCCTTCCGTTCCGAATCCTTGCTTCTCCGTGAGTATCTTCGTTTATAACGATCATCTCTACTCCTCCTCTCTCTTGGTGGTGATTCTTTGCTTCTTCTTTTTGGAGAATCTTCTCTTCTCTTGTAGGGAGCCATACACTCATTGGAATAGTGTCCGGGTCTTCCACAACTGTAGCAGTTTTGCTCTTGACTAGAAGATCTTTTGTCATTGTAGGACCTTGACTTGAAGCTTCTATCTTTGCTTCTACTCTTGTAGAACTTGTTGAAGTTCTTCACCATTAAGCTCAATTCTTCATTGAAGTCTTGTTTCTCACTTGATGATGTAGGGGCTTCACATGAGGCTTTATAGGCACCACTTGATTTGTTGTGAAGTTCCTCTTTATCCTTAAGTGACATCTCATGAGCAACAATTCTTCCAATCACCTTCGTTGGCTTGAGATCTTTGTAATTGGGCATCATTTGGATCAATGTGCACACGGTATCATATTTTCCATCCAAGGCTCTTAGAATCTTCTTGATGATGAATCTGTCGGTCATCTCTTCACTTCCTAAGCCGGCAATCTCATTTGTGATGAGAGCAAGCCTAGAGTACATTTCAGCGACACCTTCACCATCCTTCATCCTGAACTTGTAAAGTTGGCTTTGAAGCACATCCAACTTGGATTCCTTGACGGAGTCGGTACCTTCGTGCATATCAATCAAAGTGTCCCAAATTTCCTTCGCATTCTCAAGACGGCTGATTTTGTTGAATTCTTCGGGGCACAATCCGTTGAAGAGAATATCACAAGCTTGAGCATTGTATTGCAACATCTTCAACTCATCCGCGGTAGCTTCACGGTTTGGTTCTCTCCCATCAAAGAAGTCACCTTGCAAACCAACACACACAATAGCCCAAACGGCGGGGTTATGTCCAAGAATATGCATTTTCATTTTATGCTTCCAACTAGCAAAATTAGTACCATCAAAGTAGGGACCTCTACGGTGATAATTTCCTTCGCTAGACGCCATACTCTCCTAGGTTGTGAAACCAAGGCTATGACCACCAAAAGCTATGGAGATCAAAGAAAATGGAGACCAAAGCTCTGATACCACTTGTAGGACCGAAAGTATGTCTAGAGGGGGGGGTGATTAGACTACTTGACCAAATAAAAACTTAACCTTTTCCCAATTTTAGTTCTTGGCAGATTTTAGCTATTTTAGGACAAGTCAAGCAATCATCACATAATTCAAGCAAGCATGCAAAGAGTATATTGGGAGCGGAAAGTAAAGCATGCAACTTGCAAGAATATAAAGGGAAGGGTTTGGAGAATTCAAACGCAATTGGAGACACGGATGTTTTTCCCGTGGTTCGGATAGGTGGTGCTATCCTACATCCACGTTGATGGAGACTTCAACCCACAAAGGGTAACGGTTACGAGAGTCCACACAGGGCTCCACCCACAAAGGGTAACGGTTGCGAGAGTCCACACAGGGCTCCACCCACGAAGGGTCCACGAAGAAGCAACCACCCACAAAGGGTCCACGAAGAAGCAACCTTGTCTAACCCACCATGGCCATCGCCCACACAGGACTTGCCTCACTAGTGGTAGATCTTCACGAAGTAGGCGATCTCCTTGCCCTTACAAACTCCTTGGTTCAACTCCACAATCTTGTCGGAGGCTCCCAAGTGACACCTAGCCAATCTAGGAGACACCACTCTCCAAGAAGTAACAAATGGTGTGTAGGTAATGAACTCCTTGCTCTTGTGCTTCAAATGATAGTCTCCCCAACACTCAACTATCTCTCATAGGATTTGGATTTGGTGGAAAGAAGATTTGAGTGGAAAGCAACTTGGGGAAGGCTAGAGATCAAGATTCATATGGTAGGAATGGAATATCTTGGTCTCAACACATGAGTAGGTGGTTCTCTCTCAGAACATATGAGTTGGAATGGTGTATGCGTTCTGATGGCTCTCTCTCCAAATGAAGAGGAGGTGGAGGGGTATATATAGCCTCCACACAAAATCCAACCGTTACACACAGTTTTCCAATCTCGGTGGGACCGAATCAACAAACTCGGTCGGACCGAAAATGTAAACCTAGTGACCGTTAGAGATTTTCGGTGGGACTGACATGCAACTCGGTAGGACCGATATGGTTAGGGTTTGGGCATAACGTAATCTCAGTGAGACCGATTACACAAACTCGGTGAGACCGAATTTGGTAATTAGCTAACCAGAGAGTTGGTCAGGCAAACTCGGTGGGACCGATTTGCTCTTTCGGTGAGACCGAAAGTTACAAAGGGGAAACACTGAATTTACATTGCAATCTCGGTGGGACCGATTCGCTCTTTCGGTGAGACCGAAAAGTTACGAAAGGGAAACAGAGAGTTTGCAATCCCATCTCGGTGAGACCGAGATCCCTATCGGTAGAACCGAATTGCTAGGGTTTGGCAGTGGCTAATGACAAGTGAAACTCGATGGCGCCGGATAGGAAGAATCGGTAGGACCGAGTTTGGCTTAGGGTTTAGGTCAAATGTGGATATGGAAAAGTAGTTGAGGGTTTTTGGAGCATATCACTAAGCACATGAAGCAAGAGGCTCATTAAGCAACACCTCATCCCTCCTTGATAGTATTGGCTTTTCCTAAAGACTCAATGTGATCTTGGATCACTAAAATATAAAATGAAGAGTCTTGAGCTTTTGAGCTTGAGACAATCCTTTTTCCTTAGCATTTTGAGGGTTCCACTTTCACATCCATGCCATGCCAATCATTGAGCTTTCCTGAAATAATCATCTTGGAATAGCATTAGCTCAATGAGCTATATGTTGTTATGAACTACCAAAACCACCTAGGGATAGTTGCACTTTCATTCATACTATTAGGTTTAAACCTTTGTGGATGTGCTTTTTAGTAGGCATTAGAATGCATTCATAAAAAGAGGTACATAATGGATGAGATTATGTCTCTTCATGAGATCTTGCACCACCTTACAAAAGAAGAACCCTGGTATTGTGTTGAAGTTGGTTTTTGGGAAGACGCACGGCAAAGTAAACTGGAATTTCTTGTTACATTGTCATACTATGATGAGAGGTTTTGACCATAAATGGGTTGACTAGACCAGGAAGATTCTTGTGGGTGGTATTTCTAGTGTTAAACTCAATGATGTGTTGGGCCATGTTTTCAAAGCTCCAAAGTGGTACGGTAGGGTTATCTCCTTTCTCCTTTCACTACTGCAGGATGCTACTAACGTGACACTACGATCAGAGACCCTTCGAGAAACTGTGTGCGATGCCATAATCGCAAACGATGCTATATGAAAACCGTCAAAAAAGGTGAAAACGTTTGTAATGGAGGATGCATCAAACACGGTTCAGATTTTAGTTGCGTGTGCGATCCAGGGCATATGGTTCAGTCCAATGAACAGTTTGCGATGGGGCGGAACAAAAGAAATGGGCAGTCTGATGAAGGCGTGTGCGATATAGAGCATACAGTTCACTCGGATGAACTGTTTGTGATTAGGCAACACAAAAGAAACGTGCAGTCATATGAAGGTGTGTGCGATATACAGCATACGGTTCACTCATATGAACTGTTTGTGATTAGGCAAGGCAAAAGAAATGGTCAGCCAGATCAAGGTGTGTGTGATTGAGGGCATACGCTTTAGAAGGATTAACTGTTTGCGATTAGGCAACATAACAGAAACGGGTAAGCCAGATCAAAGTGTCTGCGATTGATGGCGTACACTTCACATGGATGAACTGTTTGCGATTAGGCACAACAAACTGAAACAATTGGATAGATCAACGTTTATGCGCTAGACGGGCACACCCATTCTAATTAAAAGACGTGTGATGACATTGCCTATTGCGGTGCACCCTATGGTGCAAACACCATGTTCACGGCCGAGAAGGCGTACGTGCCCACGTCACGCCTTCCGGGAATAGTGCCGCACTTATAACCGTCAGTAAATTTTGAGCATGCGTCCCGTCACATTCCAAATGGCAAACCTGTTCACACCGATCAAAACCTAAACGGTTTCCCACTTAGGACCATATTACTATGCGGTTATAAATACTACTACTCCAAGATGACTGCACATTCCTCCTCAATTCCTCATCCACAAAATTTCAAAAACAAACAAGTCATTCATCATCGTTCCCTTGCATCCGCCATGGCCAGCGTGAGTTCTGGGTCGAGAGATTGCGACCAGGGAGAGGCGAGCCTGGAAGCGGGAGCACGAGAGATGTCTCGCCTCGCCGCGATAGCAGCCAACATGTCCCGCCGCACGACCGTAGCAGCAGGAGGTCCCGCCGCGCCGGCGAAGCAGCACGAAGGACCCGCCGTGCCGTCGATGCAGCAGACTGGTCCGGCCGCGCCACGCAAGTAGAAGAGATGCCCCACCGCACCGCGAATGTAGCAGAGATGTCCTCCCTTGCCGCAGCGGCCTAGGAAAATGCCTAGCGGGCGGGCGAGGACTCTTACAGGCGCATGCGTGCCCTCGTCCATAGGCAGATGGATCAGATCTCTAGGTGGGCGCAGTTGCAGGATGACCTGCAAGCCTCGTTTGAACAGTCTACCTACGTCATCCGGCAACTAAATAAGAGCAATGCGAAGCTCCGGGCCGAGCACGACCTGCTGAGGGTGAAGATCGTCGGAAGTGCGGAGCAGCAGGAGCAGACCACTGCCTTGTTGAAGAGGACCGGCGTCATCGTCGAGAAACTTATGGACGACAATAACAAGCTGCGCATCGAGCGCAGAAGGCTAGTGGAGGAATCTGTGGATGCTCTGAAGCAGCATCTTGAGGACAAGAAAGAGCTTGTCGCTACTCGCGCGGAGACTAGTTCCCGCGGCCTGCCGCAACGCATCAAGAAAGTAGAGATCAGCGAGCCAGATCGTTGTCTTCCTTCTTCTTTTGCCCTCGTGTATTTCGGGCATTGCCGCATGTGGCTTTTTAAATTATGTTTCTAAATATGTAAGAAAATTATTATCCACTGTCATCGTCCTTATATTCATCATGCTTGCTATAAGTCGCAGTTGATGCTATATAGGTCCGTGGATCTTACATCAAGATCCATGCAAAACTTTCTTTTCAGATTTTCATTTTTCTCTTTTAAATCTCAGTCCAGTGAGACATAGCCACGCCGTAGAACAGGTGCTCGGGCGCCATTAATGGAGACGTTGGGAGGGAGGTGCGCGGCGGGTAGCGGCCAAAGGGCTCTCCTCTCGAAGAGCACGTGCAGGGGTCTGATTGCACGCCTCCCGTACTCAAATAGCTACCCCGCACGACACCTCCTAGCCAAGAAAAAAAGAGGACATGTGGCCGCACGTAATTGGTAAGTCGAACGCACATAGTTTCAATAATACTTGTGTTTCCGATTTGTAACGTGACAACACTTGTCTCAAAATGACTTTGTTGATTGTTAATGTGTGGGCCTTCGCAAATCGGACAGAAAAATTACCACAGAATGTTGCCATGTCATGAGACCATGCCAAGTTTCATGATTTTCACGCGTGTTTTGGAATTACAGGAATTAAAAAACCAAGTTTCTCAATCTTTCCGGCCGAGCCACGACGCCCAGATGTTTGAATTTCACTCCCATCTCTTGCATGGGACCTAGAAATTCACCCAAGGGCACACATGTGATTTTTCAAACAACTTTGGTGCACTGGAGCATGTGCGTGTAGTTAAAATTTGAATTATGTACATTAAATGCTCAGAAACTCAATTAATGTATAAAAAAGGCCAAACGAACCCGGAATAATTTCAAAATTTAGCACGTTACTTCTAGTTGGTCTAATCCGGCTTTGTATAAAAAATCAGGCGGGAGAAGACAGTGTACGTATGTCGTTTCGCACACGAAGGTGACACGTTCTCTCTTAGAAACATGAGCCTTCTTGAGGGAAGCTCCGGTTTGCAAGAAGCTTACACCAAAGCTTGTCCCAATTCGGCCAAAAATATTATCACAGCATGTTGGTGCCATGTCATGACACCATGCCAAGTTTCATGATTTTCAGGCGTGTTTTGGATTTACAGGAATTAAAAAACCAAGTTTCTCAATATTTCCGGCCGAGTCACGACGCCCAGATGTTTGAATTTCACTCCCATCTCTTGCATGGGACCTGGAAATTCACCGAAGGACACACATGTGATTTTTCAAACAACTTTGATGCACTGGAGCATGTGCTTGTAGTTCAAATTTAAATTATGCACATTAAATGCCCAAAAACTCAATTAATGTATAAAAAAGGTGAAACGAGCCCGGAATAATTCCAAAATTTAGCATAGTACTTCTATTGGTCTAGTCTGGCTGTGTAAAAAAATAAGACGGGAGAAGGCAGTGTACGTATGTCGTTTCGCACACGGAGGTGACACGTTCCCTCTCAGAGCCACAAGCCTTCTTGACGGAAGCTACGGTTTGCAAGAAGCTTACACCAAAGCTTGTCCCAATTTGGCGACAAATATTACCGCAGCATGTTGGTATCATGTCATGACACCATGCCAAGTTTTATGATTTTTAGGCGTGTTTTAGAATTACAGGAACTAAAAATCAAGTTTCTCAATCTTTCCGGCCGAGCCACGACGCCCAGATGTTTGAATTTCACTCCAATCTCTTGCATGGGACCTAGAAATTCACCCAAGGACACACATGTGATTTTTCAAACAACTTTGGTGCACTGGAGTCTGTGCTTGTAGTTCAAATTTGAATTATGCACATTAAATGCCCAGAAACTCAATTAATGTATAAAAAAGGCGAAACGAGCCCGGAATAATTCCAAAATTTAGCACGGTACTTCTATTTGGTCTAATCTGGATGTGCAAAAAAATTAAGGCGGGAGAAGGCAGTGTACGTATGTTGTTTCGCACACGGAGGTGACACGTTCCCTCTCGAAACCAGGAGCCATCTTGAGGGAAGATCCGGTTTGCAAGAAGCTTACACCAAAGCTTGTCCCAATTCGGCCAAAAAAATTACTGTAGCATGTCCATGCCATGTCATGAGACCATGCCAAGTTTCATGATTTTCAGACGTGTTTTGGAATTATAGGAATTAAATAACTAAGTTTCTCAATCTTTCCGGCCGAGTCACGACGCCCAGATGTTTGAATTTCACTCCCATCTCTTGCATGAGACCTAGAAATTCACCCAAGGACACACATGTGATTTTTCAAACAACTATGGTGCACTGGAGCACGTGCTTGTAGTTCAAATTTGAATTATGCACATTAAATGCCTAGAAACTCAATTAATGTATAAAAAACGCCGAACGAACACGGAATAATTCCAAAATTTAGCATGATAATTTTATTTGGTCTAATCTGTCTGTGTAAAAAAATTAAGGCGGGCGAAGGCAGTGTACGTATGTCGTTTCGCACATGAAGGTGACACGTTCCCTCTTGGAACCAGGAGCCATCTTGAGGGAAGCTCCAGTTTGCAAGAAGCTTACACCAAAGCTTGTCCCAATTCGGCCAAAAAATTTACTACAGCATGTTGGTGCCATGTCATTACCCCATGCCAAGTTTCATGATTTTCGGCCGTGTTTTGGATTTACAGGAATTAATAAACCAAGTTTCTCAATCATACCGGCTGAGCCACGAGACCCAGATGTTTGAATTTTATTCCCATTTCTTGCATGGGACCTATAAATTCACCCAAAGACACACATGTGATTTTTCAGCAAACTTTGGTGCATTGGAGCATGTGCTTGTAGTTCAAATTTGAATTATGCACATTATGCCCAGAAACTCAATTAATGCATAAAAATGCCAAACAAATCCAGAATAATTCCGAATTTAAACACGACACTCATGTACTAGTTGCATGTTCACCGTACATAAATGTTCTAGCAATTCAAACACCATCCTTGAACCACACTTGCGCGCCAGTTTCTCGCGGCACCGAGCGAATTTTTTTGCCACCGCGGAAATATCTCTCTCCCCGCCCCTCCCTCCTACCAAAAGCCACATTTCCACTTTTCCTCCTTGCTTTCCAAGTTCAAACCTTCACTGTTGCTTACTGGCAGCTCAGCCTCCTCGCCGACAACCCTTCTTCTTGTAGCGCCGCCTCCTCGTCGCCTACCCTTCTTCTTGCAGCACTGCCTCCTCGCTGACGACCCTTCTTCTTGCAGCGCCGCCTCCTCGCTGACGACCCTTCTTCTTGCAGCGCCGTCTCCTCGCCGCCGACCCTTCTTCTTGCTGCACGGCCTCGTCGATATGGTCAGGTAATCCACACCCCACCCACACCATCCTCCTCCTTTCCCATCCCACATGCCCCGACTGACGGAGCGACATCTTCCACCAAAATCACTGCCCTCCTCCTCCAATTAAGCGTCGCTCACAGCCATTTTACATGTAGTATAAGGTGGAGCTGAGTAGCATGCGGCCGCACACGCGAACGAGGTCGCTATGGCTAACATGCATGCCGACCGCCAGATCTTGGAGGAGCACCTCGTCTTTGAGGCCACCGTCGACACCGCCGCGTGATTGTCTATTTTAAAATACAGTTCATGTTGTTTTCTCGAGGCCACCGTGTTGGGGATATGACTATCAGGCATGACCCGCCCAGGAGGGGCCGAGTCAATCACCATGGCGGGTTACTTAAAAGAAGCCCAAAGAGTATACAAAAGTGACGGCTTATGATAAGGCTTATAGTAGGCCCAAGCCCAGAGGCGGCTTAAGGCCCGTGAGTATAAACCATCATGTATGAATAAGACTTGTATAGTAAGGCATGTAATAGATGTCACCAAGCCGGACACGTTATATCAGCCGGCCGGGACTCTGTAGGCCGCACGGCGTCAACCCGTGTATATAAGGGGACGACCCGGCGGCCGCTTAGGGCAAGAAACAACAGATCGAGAGCCAAGCTAGCACATTTCGCTCCTTGTTCATCGAAACCTAGCAATACCACATCAACTGGAGTAGGCTTTACCTTCACCGCAAGGGGCCGAACCAGTATAAAAACCTCTCGTGTCCTTTGTCCCGAATAACCCCTTTAAGCTTCCTAGTTGCGATGGCTCTACGACTAAGTCCTTTCACTAGGACATCTGACATGACAATTCCACGATAGTTGGCGCCCACCATGGGGCCAGCGCACGGTGGATTTGAGTTCTTGAAGGGCAGCTTTGAAGGGCTCAAGGGATACGTTGTGGGCCGTATGACCAAGATTCGTTGCGGCAAGCTCTACATCGACGACGAAGGCTGGGGCCTCGACACCGGCTCAGATGAGTACGGGTACCGGGTCCCCTTCGACGGAATCCACGCCTTCATCGGGCGGATCGGTGAGCTGGGCCCTGAGCCGGACATCTGCACCGACCTCATCGAGATGGCTCAATGTGCGAGGCCCGCCTGGACTCAGCCCGCCGTGAAGCGTGCCTTCATGGGTCGCATCCATGGAGGGGAGTTCTCTGAAGGATCTGTGGATGGCGGTGAGACAACCATCTATTCTGATGGTGAGTCGTCCACAGCCAAGACGGATTCATTGTATCAACTACCAGATGGCGGGCTTGGGGGTTGTTCCAATGGCAGCAGTATTCCGGACCCCTTTGAGCCACCGAACAGAGCGGGGGTCTTCATGACTGGTACACAGCCCGCTCAAAACTCTACGGCCGCGACAGCAATAACCTCCGGGACGGCTGCGACCGGGTCAGGAGACCCTGCGCGCTCGCCAGCTTAGGTGTTGATGGATCTTATGGATAGGATGACGACCCTGTTGACCGTCGTGGTTGAACCGGCGGATAAGTCTCAGCATGATGCGGAGGTGGCATGGCTACGTGAGGAGGTAGCACAAGCCAAGGAAAACTTGGCGGCAGAGGAGGTCAGGATGGCAGCGGAGCGGACGGCTTTGGACGCCCGGGCTCATCAACTTCAATCGGAGGCTTTTCAGCTCACGATGAATCTGAACGCATCAAACGAGGTCATGAGGAGAAGGCACCAGAAGGCTCAATCATGATTGTCTCTGACTTACGATCCTAGGAACCTTTTCCACACACCTGGAGCCGGTCCCAGTAACCCGCCGAAGGGAAACCGGATTACAACACCCGGAGCTGGGGCGCCGGGTCAGCCGCGGGCTATGGAACCCCCTCATGTGAATACTGCTCCGCCTCATTATACACCAACGCCACCGGATCACTTTCCTAGCCCTCTGGAGAATCTAATCGCTGCATCGGCATGTTTGGCGGCTCTCCCCATGGAAGGTGATTCGCCGACGGCGATCAAAACGCGAAGGGTCAGAGAACTTCTTCAGACAGCTCTAGCACAACAGGAATCATACTCTTATAGTCGGGACAGGATTCATTCAACCCCTCGCCCGAGCCGGAGCCCGAGCTACAGTTGGCATATGGATTCAGCAGCCATGTCCAGCAATGCCCAGCGCCGTGACCAGCCACCCAGGTATGACCCGGCGCGTGATGGAGCTCTTAATTTGGTCGACCAGGATAGGATCCGCCAAGAGGCCGAGCGGGCGGTTCAACAGGTAGCCGAGTAGGCAACTCACCAAGCTTTTCCGGTTTATCCGACGACCTCTATTGAAGCAGGCGTGGCCACAAGGACAGGAGGTGTCCCTTGCTTGGTGCCAGCTCTACGTAATGAGCGTTTACCAAAGGATTTCAAGGGGCCTCGGAAGGTGCCTAATTACACAGCTGACTTACATCCCGGGGCATGGATCGAAAGTTATGAGATGGCCATGGAGTTGCTGGAGGTCAGTGACGCAGCGATGGCTAAGTACTTCACCATGATGTTGGATGGAACAACTCGCACTTGGTTGAAGGGGTTGCCACCCAATTCCATCGGCTCATGGGCCGAGTTAAAGGCCCGGTTTATTCAGAACTTCAAAGATACATGCAAGCAACCCATGTCGATTGTGGACTTGACTAATTGCAAGCAAGAGGAAGGTGAATCCATGACCCATTGGGTGCGCCGGGTGAAGGAAATAATACATTCATCTGATAAGATGGATGCCAGCTCCGCGGTCTTAATGTTGGAGAAAAATTGCCGTTTTGAACCTCTGAAACAGAAGCTGGGGCGGCTCAAGCGTGATTGCAATGACATGGGCCAGCTGATGACAGCTCTGGTCAAATACACCGACTCTGATAGTACCAAAGATCCCGCGTCTGACGAAGAGAAGGTAGGGAAGGGAAAGAAGAATGGCAACGGAAAAGGTCACCAACATAACCAGGCAAATCAAGGAGGTAATAAACGTAAGGCTGACAGTAGTCTGGAGTTTGTGGCTAAAACCAACGCGCAGGGAAACAATCAACGGCGTAAGGAAAGGCCACCTCCTCAGTCAGGCGGGTCAGGTCCCACCCTCGAGCAGTTGCTAAATGAGCCCTGTCCAAGACACGACACCCGGGAGAAGCCGGCCACCCATCTATGGAAAGACTGTACAATCATGAAGGTTTTCAAGAATTCCAACATGTTTGACGATAATCATGGACCTGGCAGCGGCTCAGGTGGCGTCGGTTTTCATGGCCAGGGCCCTCAAGGCAATCAAGGCGGCTATAATCAGCAATCTGGCCAAGGTAGTCAGCAGCAGCAACAGTCCGGGTATCAGAGTAACCCGAAGCAGCTGAGCAGTGGGCAATATCATGTATTCACCACCAATTTATGCAAAAGGGACTAGAAACTTCATAAGAGAGCTGTGAACGCTGTTGAGCCGGCGGTTCCACATTATTTGAGATGGTCTGAGCAGCCTATTTTGTGGAGTAGGGAAGATCACCCTCCCCGGGTTGATAATCCGGGTCACCTGGCCTTGGTGGTGGCCCCTCAGGTTGGTGGATATAAATTCACTAAAGTACTCATGGACGGAGGCAGTAGCATCAACATCCTCTATTATGAGATGTTTCGACGGATGAGGTTGACTGACAAAAGCCTTAAGACATCTAACACCGTTTTCCATGGAGTAGTGCCTGGCAAGTCGGCATATCCAGTTGGTAAGATTGAGTTGGAAGTAGCCTTTGGAGATGAGCATGATTCTAGGGCGGAGAAGTTAACCTTTGAAGTGGTCAATATCAAAAGCCCATATCATGCCCTGTTTGGACGGCCGGCTTATGCAAAATTCAAAAGCCCATATCAAGATGTCAGGTTACAAGGGCACTATCACAGTGCATGGAAGTCGGAAGATAGCTTTGGAATGTGAAGAAGGTGATGCTGCTTACGCCGAATCTGTTTGTGCGATAGAGGAGTTGAAGTTTTACAAGGATAATGTCGACCCGGCGGACATGACGTCTTTGAAAAAGCCAACCACGGAGCATGAGCCGGCGCTGAAGTTTAAGTCAGCTAATGATAACAAGATGATTGATTTTGTGCCTGGCGACTCATCCAAACAATTAATTATCAGTGCTAACTTGGATCCCAAATAGGAAAGCGCGCTCATCGAGTTCATCCATGAGATCCGGGACATCTTTGCATGGAAGCCTTCTGACATGCCGGGTGTACCAAGATAACTCGTTGAGCACACTCTCAATATTGATCCCAAGTTTAAGCCAGCCAGGCAGTTTCTTCGGCGGTTCAACGAGGAAAGGCGCAAGGCTATTGGAGAAGAGGTGGCCCCGCTCTTGGCGGCCGGGTTTATTGTTGAAGTTTTTCACCCAGAGTGGTTGGCTAACCAGGTGCTTGTGCTAAAAAAGAACGGCACTTGGCGTATGTGTGTGGATTACACAGATTTAAACAAGGCTTGTCCGGCCGATCCTTTTACTCTCCCTTGTATTGATCAAATCATTGATGCTACGGCGGGTTGTGAGCGTTTAAGTTTTCTGGATGCTTATTCTGGCTATCATCAGATCAAGATGGCAGTGAAGTACCAAGAGAAGACGGCTTTCATTACTCCGTTTGGAGCCTTCTGCTATGTGTCTATGCCTTTTGGGCTTAAGAGTGCCCAGGCGACTTATCAACGGTGTGTGCAGAACTATCTTCATGATCAGATTGGGCATAACGTTTATTCTTATGTGGATGATATAGTGGTGAAATTCAGAGAGAAGGAAACTCTGGTAGATGATCTAAAGGAAACCTTTGATAACCTCCAGGTTTACAAAATGATGCTTAACCCGGCCAAGTGCGTTTTTGGAGTCCCAGGTGGAAAGCTTTTGGGTTTTTTGGTGTCTAGTAGAGGCATTGAGGCTAATCCAGAGAAAATTAAAGCGATTACGTCTTTGGCTAAGCCGGCGTGCATCAATGACGTTCAGCGGCTGGCGGGTCGTGTCGCAGCTTTAAGCCGGTTCATAAGACAGTTAGGCGAGAAGGCTATGCCGTTGTATCAAATGATGAATAAGACGGATGGTTTTGTCTGGAGTGATGATGCTAACTCTGCATTTGAAGATCTGAAAAAACAGCTCGCCGAGCCGCTGGTTCTTGCTGCTCCCATTGAGAAGGAGCCATTGTTGTTATACATGGCTGCAAACACACGTGCTGTCAGTGTGGCCATTGTTGTCGAGTGCAAGGATGCTGGCAAGGAACATCCGGTTCAACGGCCGGTTTATTATGTCAGTGAGGTGCTCATTGAGTCCAAACAGAGATATCCACATTGGCAGAAGCTTGTTTATGGGGTGTTCATGGCAAGCCGGAAGCTTAAGCATTACTTTTAGGGTCATCCTATCACTGTGGTTAGCTCTTCTCCTTTAGGAGATATTATTCAAAATAGAGAAGCCACAGGACGAGTCGCCAAGTGGGACATTGAACTTGGGTCTCATGGTTTAAAGTATGTGCCACATACTGCCATCAAATCTCAGGCACTGGTGGACTTCATTAATGATTGGACGGAGTTGCAAATACCTGACGAGAAGCCAGACAACACATATTGGACAATTCATTTTGATGGGTCCAGGCAATTGGAGGGCTCGGGGCTGGAGTTGTTTTAACTTCCCCTCGAGGTGACAAGTTTTGTTATGTGTTGCAGTTGATGTTTCCTTGTACTAACAACGCAGGTAAGTATGAGGCTTTGCTACATGGTCTTCGAATGGCTAAAGAAATGAGTTTAAGCCGGGTACGGTGCCTTGGCGATTCAGATTTGGTGGCTCAGCAAGTATCAGGCAAGTGGGATTCCAAGGATCCTCTCATGGCGGCTTATCGCCCTAAGGTTGACGCTGTTGCTGGACACTTCAAGGGTTATCAGGTAGAGCACATTGACCATAGAAAGAATGAAGCAGCTGATGCTTTAAGCCGGCTGGGATCTCAACGTAAGCCAGTGCCACCTAACACTTTTTTAGATGTTCTTCATAACCCTTCTGTCAAGTTGCCTACAGAGGAAGACTTGGCTGTTCCAGACCCGGAAGCACAATTGGTGGCGGCTCTTCATGTCATCCCAGATTGGACAGTGCCGTATTTGGCTTATATGACCCTGGGCGAGTTGTCGGAGGATGAGACCTTGGCTAGACAGATAACCCGGCGGTCTAAGTCAATGACAATTTCCAATGGTGAGTTATATCATCGCAGTGTCACCGGAGCGTTTCAACATTGTGTCTCTCCTGAAGAAGGTCAAGAAATTCTTCGTGAGATCCATGAAGGGGATTGTGGCCATCATGCCGGTTCAAAGTCTCTTGTGGCCAAGGCTTTCCGTCATGGTTTTTACTGGCTAACGGCTCACGCTGATGCGTAGGATCTGGTCAGTAGGTGCTATGGATGTCAAAAGTTTGCACGACGAGCGCACGTGCCGGCTCAAGAATTGCAGATGATTCCAATTACTTGGCCGTTTGCAGTTTGGGGGCTCGATATGGTTGGACCTTTCAAAAGTTCCAAAGATAAGAAGACGCACCTTTTGGTGGTAGTGGACAAGTTCACAAAATGGGTTGAGGCAGAGCCGGTCAGTAAGTGTGATGCAGCCACGGCGGTTCAATTCATGAAGAAGGTGATTTTTCGTTTTGGCTTTCCACACAACATTATCACTGACAATGGCACCAACCTGTCCCAAGGAAACATGGAAGAGTTCTGTCAACGGAGCATATCTGGCTTGATGTTTTGTCAGTAGCTCACCCCAAATCCAATGGTCAAGCTGAAAGAGCCAATCAGGAAATCCTGAAAGGTTTAAAACCCCGCCATATGGTCCCTTTACAATGGACGCCGGGTTGTTGGGTGGAAGAATTACCCTCTGTGATATGGAGCATCAATACTACCCCTAACAGGTCTACGGGTTATACGCCTTTCTTCATGGTTTATGGAGCAGAGGCAGTTCTGCCCAGTGACGTCCATCATGACTCGCCCCTCGTGGCGGGTTATGTTGAAGCTGATAACAAGCAAGCTCGACAGGATGCGCTTGAGTTATTAGATGAGGAGCGAGACTTGGCAGCGGCCCGATCAGCAATTTACCAACAGGACCTACGCCATTATCACAGCCATCGGGTTAAGTCCCGAACCTTTCAAGAAGGTGACCTAGTGCTCCGGCTCATCCAGGATCAGTCTGAGGCGCACAAGCTATCCCCACCTTGGGAAGGACCCTCAGCAAGAACTTAAACAACGGGTCATATTACCTTATCGATGTTCGAGAGCACAAAGACTCACGTAAATCGGAGGAGGAGACCCGCCGACCGTGGAATATTGCTCATATTCGGCCTTACTATACTTGAGCCACCGGCTCTCATAATGTACATACTTTGACGTTGTGTATATTATGATAAGTAATAAAGCAGGACCACTGTCCTTTTCATCTTCAATGATCACATATCTTTATTATTTTAATTATTAAACGACCAGTTGGGGGCTGATCGTATTTGAATCTAGCTTAACCCTCTCGGTCCGGCTCATGATCGTATTCGAATCTAGCTGTTAAAACTTCATGGTCACCAGGGGCTTCCTGTTCAAACATAGGTCGTATTCAAAACAAAGAGAACATAGCTGTTGTAACCCACTTGATCAACGTAAAGCCAAACTCACTAGGGGGCTTCTTGATCATATCCGAATCATAGCTTAACCCCTTTTGGGTCCGACTTGGATCGTATTCAAATCAGGGTCGTTAAAAACCTCTCAAGGTCATTTGGGGGCTTCCTGTTCAAACATAGGTCGTATTCGAAACAAAGAGAACATAGCTATTGGTACTCTCTTGATCGTGGCAACGCCAAAGCCACTGGGGGCTACATGATCGTCTCCGAATCCTAGCTTAACCCCTTTGGTCCGGTTTACTGATCGTATTCGAATCAGAAGCCTCCAAATTTTTTCTTAATGCTTGATTTACATTGTTTGAAAGATACTCTTTTGTTTTACTGGTTTTTTGTTGTCTCGAATTTAACTGTAAGTATGGTTTCAATTTAAACTGGCTCGGTTATTTGACAATAAGCCGCCAAGGTATAACAGTCATCAGGCATATAGAAGTATTGACTTCTAAAAAGATTGGGTTGTCACCCTTACTGTCCGGATCACCTAAGCCAACAGTCCAGAATCAAAAAACACAGGTGAAAGTGCAACTATCCCTAGGTGGTTTTGGTAATTCATAACAACATATAGCTCATTGAGCTAATGCTATTCCAAGATGATTATTTCAGGAAAGCTCAATGATTGGCATGGCATGGATGTGAAAGTGGAACCCTCAAAATGCTAAGGAAAAAGGATTGGCTCAAGCTCAAAAGCTCAAGACTCTTCATTTTATATTTTAGTGATCCAAGATCACATTGAGTCTTTAGGAAAAGCCAATACTATCAAGGAGGGATGAGGTGTTGCTTAATGAGCCTCTTGCTTCATGTGCTTAGTGAAATGCTCCAAAACCCTCAACTACTTTCCCATATCCACATATGACCTAGACCCTAAGCCAAACTCGGTCCTACCGATTCTTTCTATCCGGCACCACCGAGTTTCACTTGTCATAAGCCACTGCCAAAACCTAGCAATTCGGTTCTACCAATAGGGATCTCGGTCTCACCGAGATGGGATTGCAAACTCTCTATTTCCCTTTCATAACCTTTCGGTCTCACCGAAAGAGCGAATCGGTCCCACCAAGATTGCAATGTAAACTCTTTGTTTCCCTTCTGTAACTTTTCGGTCTCACCGAAAGAGCAAATCGGTCCCACCGAGTTTCCCTGACCAACTCTCTGGTTAGCGTATTACCAAACTCGGTCTCACCGAGTTTGTGTAATCGGTCTCACCGAGATTACGTTATGCCCAAACCCTAACCATATCGGTCCTACCGAGTTGCATGTCAGTCCCACTGAAAATCTCTAACGGTCACTAGGTTTACCTTTTCAGTCCGACCAAGTTTGTTGATTCGGTCCCACCGAGATTGGAAAACTGTGTGTAATGGTTGGATTTTGTGTGGAGGCTATATATACCCCTCCACCTCCTCTTCATTCATGGAGAGAGCCATCAGAACACATACACAATTCCAACTCATATGTTCTGAGAGAGAACCACCTACTCATGTGTTGAGACCAAGATATTCCATTCCTACCATATGAATCTTGATCTCTAGCCTTCCCCAAGTTGCTTTCCACTCAAATCTTCTTTCCACAAAATCCAAATCCTATGAGAGAGAGTTGAGTGTTGGGGAGACTATCATTTGAAGCACAAGAGCAAGGAGTTCATTACCTACACACCATTTGTTACTTCTTGGAGAGTGGTGTCTCCTAGATTGGCTAGGTGTCACTTGGGAGCCTCCGACAAGATTGTGGAGTTGAACCAAGGAGTTTGTAAGGGCAAGGAGATCTCCTACTTCGTGAAGATCTACCGCTAGTGAGGCAAGTCCTTCATGGGCGATGGCCATGGTGGGATAGACAAGGTTGCTTCTTCATGGACCCTTCGTGGGTGGTTGCTTCTTCGTGGACCCTTCGTGGGTGGAGCCCTCTGTGGACTCGCGCAACCATTACCCTTCGTGGGTGGAGCCCTCCGTGGACTCGCGCAACCATTACCCTTCGTGGGTGGAGCCCTCCGTGGACTCGCGCAGTCGTTACCCTTTGTGGGTTGAAGTCTCCATCAACGTGGATGTAGGATAGCACCACCTATCCGAACCACGGGAAAAACACCCGTGTCTCCAATTGCGTTTGAATTCTCCAAACCCTTCCCTTTACATTCTTGCAAGTTGCATGCTTTACTTTCCGCTACCAATATACTCTTTGCATGCTTGCTTGAATTGTGTGATGATTGCTTGACTTGTCCTACAATAGCTAAAATCTGCCAAGAACTAAAATTGGGAAAAGGTTAAGTTTTTATTTGGTCAAGTAGTCTAATCATCCCCCTCTAGACATACTTTCGATCCTACAAGTGGTATCAGAGCTTTGGTCTCCATTTGCTTTGATCTCCATAGCTTTTGGTGGTCATAGCCTTGGTTTCACAACCTAGGAGAGTATGGCGTCTAGCGAGGGAAATTATCACCGTAGAGGTCCTTACTTTGATGGTACTAATTTTGCTAGTTGGAAGCATAAAATGAAAATGCATATTCTTGGACATAACCCCGCCGTTTGGGCTATTGTGTGTGTTGGTTTGCAAGGTGACTTCTTTGATGGGAAAGAACCAAACCGTGAAGCTACCGCGGATGAGTTGAAGATGTTGCAATACAATGCTCAAGCTTGTGATATTCTCTTCAATGGATTGTGCCCCGAAGAATTCAACAAAATCAGCCGTCTTGAGAATGCAAAGGAAATTTGGGACACTTTGATTGATATGCACGAAGGTACCGACTCCGTCAAGGAATCCAAGTTGGATGTGCTTCAAAGTCAACTTGACAAGTTCAAAATGAAGGATGGTGAAGGTGTCGCTGAAATGTACTCTAGGCTTGCTCTCATCACAAATGAGATTGCCGGCTTAGGAAGTGAAGAGATGACCGATAGATTCATCATCAAGAAGATTCTAAGAGCCTTGGATGGAAAATATGATACCGTGTGCACATTGATCCAAATGATGCCCAATTACAAAGATCTCAAGCCAACGGAGGTGATTGGAAGAATTTTTGCTCATGAGATGTCACTTAAGGATAAAGAGGAACTTCACAACAAATCAAGTGGTGCCTACAAAGCCTCATGTGAAGCCCCTACATCATCAAGTGAGAAACAAAACTTCAATGAAGAATTAAGCTTAATGGTGAAGAACTTCAACAAGTTCTACAAGAGTAGAAGCAAAGATAGAAGCTTCAAGTCAAGGTCCTATAATGATAAAAGATCTTCTAGTCAAGAGCGAAACTGCTACAGTTGTGGAAGACCCGGACACTATTCCAATGAGTGTACGGCTCCCTACAAGAGAAGAGAAGATTCTCCAAAAAGAAGAAGCAAAGAATCACCACCAAGAGAGAGAAGGAGTAGAGATGATCGTTATGAACGAAGATACTCAAAGAGAAGCAAGGATTCGGAAAGGAAGGAAAAATCATCAAGGAGCTACACAAAACGAAGACATCAAGCTCATGTTGGTGAATGGGTATCTGGCTCCAACTCCGACAGCCACTCCGAGAGAAGTTATCACTCCAACTCCGAAGATACTCAAGATGAAGGTGTTGCCGGTCTAGCACTTGTGTCAACCAACTCCTACGACATATTTGACTCACCAAATGAAGGAATTGGAAGATGCTTCATGGCCAAAGGTCCTAAGGTAACACACCCCGAGTATGTTGATTTCAATAGTGATGAAGATGACTTGTTAGGTGATGATTTGCTTGTTGACAACTCTAGTGATGAATACTATGATGAAACGTCAATTAATCATGCTAATCAAGATAAAACGAATGACAATGATAAGGAGAAGATTGAGGCTCTAACTAAAGAACTAAACACTCTTAAGTTAGCTCATGAAACTATCTTCGAAGATCATCGAGAACTTTTAAGAGCTCATGAGAAATTACGCTTTGAAAAGCTCAATCTTGAGCAAGAGCATGAGTTCTTAAAAGCAATCAATGATGATCTCCGCAAGAAAAGTTCTCCTTACATTGCCAAGCATTTACTCTTATCCACTTACATGCCTCAAGTCAAGTCTAGTAACAAGAACAAGAAAGATTCTTCCTCTAGCAGTAACAATGATCATGCTAAATCCAATATTGTTGCTTCTAGTAGTTCTCTTGATTCCACTAATGATTCTCTTAGCCAAGTTACACTTGAGCAAGAAAATAGCTTATTGAAGGGAATTATAGAGAAAGGAGTGTACAAAAGCCTTGCCGGGAGTAAGCAATTCGAGGAAATTGTGCGCAAGCAAGGAATGCACCGGAAGAATCAAGGTGTTGGTTTTGAACGAAAGTTCAATGCCAATGGAGTTGAGTGGGAAGAAGATCAATACCCCAAGAAAAAGTTTGTTCCTCAACAAGAGAAGTATGATACTTCTTTCAAGGGGACACAAGCTCAAGATGATCTTCCACCACAAGACTACAATAAAAAAGGCAAGGACAAGCTTCAAGAGGAAATTGATGCATTTGAAGAAGCTCCTAAGACCTTAGTCAAGTGGATTCCCAAGACTACTTCAAGTTCCACTTCATCAAGTACGACTACAACTCCAAGGATTCCCATCAAGATGGTGTGGATCCAAAAGAAGAAGAACTAGAGAGTTCTTGAGGGTGACTCCGCCATACTTCACTCTTATCATTTTGGCAAGAACAAGTGCAATCAACTTCCACATTTTGCACTAGTTCAAGGAGTCACAAACCCTCTTGTTGGTAAGACAAGGGACAAGGTAACCTAAAAGTTTTCATGGACATCATCTTGTGTGTGCATCACTCTATGTCTATGGATATCCTTGTTTGTTCCTTGTGGGACTAACCCATGTAGGTATTGAAAATGCAATTCACTCAAATGGATAGCTCCAAGTGATCTACATCAACATTGAGCATCCACATCTTCAACATCTACATGAAGTCATCATCGACAAAAACCGAGGTTAGTTCATCCCTCTAAGGGGGGATATCACATCTAGGGGGAGCTTTACTCTAAGACTTGAGCTAAAGCAACTCTAAAGATGTGAACACAACAATGCTTTATGTAAAAGTGGTAACCCCACTTGAGCTTAAACGATGAGTATGACCTATGATCAAGTGTTCTCACTTGACTCCTAAGTCAATATACTCATATATAGATGACCTTGTCATCGCAAATTGCTTGATAGATGCTAGAATTGGTTGTGCATGCCTTGTCACATATTTCATTTGCCATCTTATTGTGTGAGCATGCTGGTTGCATATTTTACTCATTCGAGGACATCCACTTGTTGTGTTGATTGTTTGGTTTTATTTCCTTTTGCCAAGTGGATGGACAAGAATGCCTAAGAACCTCCTCTAGCTATCTATGCTTTTCTCGTCTCAAACTCTATTCATGCTACATCACAAAATTTGATCAAGTCAGATTCAAACCACTCTGTGTGAGGATCGCTCGGAGTCCCTGATTTGTCATAGACTTAAACTTCCAAAACCTCTTTATGATTCTCGGTCTGACCGATACCCTACTTTCGGTCCTACCGAGATCATTAAGTTGATCTAGGTTTTCGATCTCGGTGCAACCGATTTGAACCATTCGGTCACACCGAGTTGAAACAACTGTATATAGTTTTGCATCTCGGTGCCACCGAGTTGTTCCACTCGGTCACACCGACAGGGTCGGGCTATATATAGTCACGGGCAAAAATTTGGAAATTTCTCCGAACCCCTTCGCCCGCGCGATAGCCTGCTCTGCCAACTTGGTCTCCGGATCGTCTCCTCGCCGCTAGCCGCCTCCAGTCGCTGGTCTCCGTCGCCGTCAACGGAAATTCAACCCCGCCGTTGCCGCCATAGCGAGTCTCCGCTGAACTAGGGTATGGACTCGATCTTTGTGCTATTCCCCAATCCGATTCTTAGCACATTGTGATCATCATGATTCTTGCCACGTTTGTTAAACTTCTATCCAGTCAATGAACTCGTAGATTAGGTTTAGTTCAAAAAATTTAGGGTTAGGTTTCCGCCGAAACCATCTCGGACCCACCGAGTTGAAAAACTCGGTCCCACCGATTTGGCTTATGCCATTGCACAAGTGAGACTCGGTCTGACCGAGAATTACTTATCGGTGTGATCGATTTTGGAACTCTGTGAAACCCTAGCAGTCTCGGTGCCACCGAACTGTGACTTGGTCTGACCGAGTTCACTAGTTTAGGTGCCAAAACTGCTTCGGTATCACCGAGTTTAGAAATCGGTAGATCTGAGATGCTTTCAGTGGGAAACTAAAACTAAGTTTTTGAATTATTCTTTTGCAAAAATCTCTGCATTTTGTGATGCTTATCCACTCTATCTCATCTATAACCTATTCACAGGGTCAGCAGTCAGAGTTTGCATCATGTCAGACCAAAGTGATAGCCAGAACTTGTTAGAGCAGCAAGTGCAGATGAGTGAGGGCACTAGTCCCTCAAGTTCCTCGGATGATGGCAGCAGGAGCACCCCTAGAAATATGCCTAAAGCTGCCACAAGACAGAGAAAGAAGAGAACCTCAGACTCAGAAGATGAGGATTATGTGGCAGAAGAGGAAACAACTTCCAAGAGAGTTGAGCCAGCACAGGGCATAAAACCAGGGATGAAGATCAAAAGGCCAGCAGGCAGGCAGCCTATGTCAAAGGCCAGAGCTTCAACTGAGAAGCCCACTCCCATTGAGCCAGTTGCTGCTGAAGGCAAGAAGAGGAAAGAAAGGGTGAAGAAAACTGTAGCCAGAGTGCTTGGCAAGGCTTCCATCATGGAAGATGAGGAGGAGGAAGAAGAGGTAGATGCACCAGCACCTAAGGCACCCAAGCTGATGGGTGATGCCATAAGAACAGGGGCAGCTGCTTCCAAGGCCAAGCCAGCTCCAAAGCCAAAGCCAAAGAGGAACACAAGAAGCATCCCAGCTACTGAGAAGAACAACGCCCCAGTGCCTGAAGCTGCAGAAGAAGAAGAGAATGTTCTTAGAAAGCTCAAGCCCAAGATCCCAGACCACAACGATGCTCATCATGTGGCTGAGGATATGAAACTCAGGAGAGATTCAGGGCTCCGGAAGTGGAGAGAAGCAGACCCGTATGCTTCAAGGAGAAGGACTGCAGTTGACTACAGGTTACACACCAAGGAGCAGCAAGACTTTTATGAGACAGTGCTGCTAGACAAGAAGCCAATTGTCTGTCATATGAGATGGGTTGATTGGCAATACATCAAGGACAACAAAGAGTACTACCCTGGAGTGCAGGACAGCTTTAAGGCATGTGGAGTAGAGGACTTTGTTGGGCAGAAGCTCACAAAGTGGAACGAGGAACTCATCATGCAGTTCTTGTTGGAAATATGCCCTAGAGGCAATAATAAAAGTGTTATTCTTATATTTCTTTGTTCATGATAATAGTCTTTTATTCATGCTATAACTGTATTATCCAGAAATCGTAAATACACGTGTGAATACATAGACCACAATATGTCCCTAGTAAGCCTCTAGTTGACTAGCTCGTTGTGATCAACAGATAGTCATGGTTTCCTGGCTATGGACATTGGATGTCGTTGATAACGAGATCACATCATTAGGAGAATGATGTGATGGACAAGACCCAATCCTAAGCATAGCACAAAGGTCGGTTAGTTCGTTTGCTAGAGCTTTTCCAATGTCAAGTATCTCTTCCTTCGACCATGAGATCGTGTAACTCCTGGATACCGTAGGAATGCTTTGGGTGTATCAAACATCACAACGTAACTGGGTGACTATAAAGGTGCACTACAGGTATCTCCGAAAGTGTCTATTGGGTTGACACGGATCGAGACTGGGATTTGTCACTCCGTATGACGGAGAGGTATCTCTGGGCCCACTCGGTAATGCATCATCATATTGAGCTCAAGGTGACCAAGGTGTTGGCCACGGGATCATGCATTACGGTACGAGTAAAGTGACTTGCCGGTAACGAGACTGAACAAGGTATTGGGATACCGACGATCGAGTCTCGGGCAAGTAACGTACCGATTGACAAAGGGAATTGTATACGGGGTTTGATCGAATCCTCGACATCGTGGTTCATCCATGACTTCATCGAGGAGCATGTGGGAGCCAACATGGGTATCCAGATCCCGCTGTTGGTTATTGACCAGAGAGTCTCGGTCATGTCTGCATGTCTCCCGAACCCGTAGGGTCTACACACTTAAGGTTCGGTGACGCTAGGGTTATCAGGAAGACAAGTATGTGATTACCGAATGTTGTTCGGAGTCCCGGATGAGATCCCGGACGTCACGAGGAGTTCCGGAATGGTCCGGAGGTAAAGTTTTATATATGGGAAGTTGTTAAACGGGCACCGGAAAGTTTCGGGGTCATACCGGTATTGTACCGGGACCACCAGAAAGGTTCCGGGGGTCCACCGGGAGGGACCACCCCTCCCGGGGGGCCACTTGGGCTGCGTAGGGATAGCAGCCAGCCCCTAGTGGGCTTGGCGCGCCCCCCTTGGGCCCATGTGCCTAGGGTTGGGGGGAAACCCTAAAGGGGGCGCACCCCCCTTGCTTGGGGGGCAAGCCCCCCACCCCTTGGCCGCCGCCCCCCTAGGGTTTTCCCTAGAGGGCCGGCCCCCCTTTCCCCTTCCCCTATATATAGAGGGGTGAGGGGAGGGCTGCAATACACCACAACTCAAGGCGCAGCCCCTCCCCTCCCCAACACCTCTCCTCCTCCGTACGTGCTTGGCGAAGCTCTATCGGAGTACTGCTGCACCAACTACACCACGCCGTCGTGCTGCCGTTGGAGCTGCCTTCCTCAACCTCTCCTTCCTCCTTGCTGGATCAAGACGGAGGAGACGTCCCCGTCCCGTACGTGTGTGGAACGCGGAGGTGCTGTCCGTTCAGCACTTGGACATTGGTGATCCGAATCACGTTTCGAGTACGACTCCATCATCACCATCCCCTTGACAAGTTTCCGCTCGTGATCTACAAGTGGTATGTAGATGCAAACACTCTCCCTTGACTCGTTGCTTAGATGAACTCATAGATGGATCATGGTGAAACCGTAGGAAAAATTTTAATTTTCTGCAACGTTCCCCAACAGTGGCATCATGAGCTAGGTTTATGCGTAGTTCTCTTTGCACGAGTAGAACACAATTTTGTTGTGGGCGTGGATCTTGTCAACTTGCATCAGCGGTATTGTGGGATGAAGCGGCCCGGACCAACCTTACACGTACGCTTACGTGAGACCGGTTCCACCGATTAACATGCACTAGTTGCGTAAGGTGGCTGGCGGGTGTCTGTCTCTCCCACTTTAGTTGGAGCGGATTCGATGAAAAGGGCCCTTATGAAGGGTAAATAGAAGTTGAAAAAATCACATTGTGGTTATTCGTAGGTAAGAAAACATTCTTGCTAGAACCCAATTGCAGCCACGTAAAAGATGCAACAACAATTAGAGGACGTCTAACTTGTTTTTGCAGCGATTGATCATGTGATGTGATATGGCCAGAAGTTGTGATGAATGATGAATTGTGATGTATGAGATAATGTTCTTGTAATAGGATTCACGACTTGCATGTCGATGAGTATGACAACCGACAGGAGCCATAGGAGTTGTCTTTATTTTTGTATGACCTGCGTGTCATTGAAGAACGCCATGTAACTTACTTTACTTTATTGCTAAATGCGTTAGTCATAGAAGTAGAAGTAGTCGTTGGCGTGCCAACTTCATGAAGACACGATGATGGAGATCATGATGATGGAGATCATGGTGTCATGCCGGTGACAAGATGATCATGGAGCCCCGAAGATGGAGATCAAAGGAGCTATATGATATTGGCCATATCATGTCACTACTTTATATAATTGCATGTGATGTTTATTATGTTTGATGCATCTTGTTTACTTAGGACGACGGTAGTAAATAAGATGATCCCTTACAAAATTTCAAGAAGTGTTCTCCCCTAACTGTGCACCGTTGCTACAGTTCGTCACTTCTAAGCACCACGTGATGATCGGGTGTGATGGATTCTTATGTTCACATACAACGGGTGTAAGACAGTTTTACACAGCGAAAACACTTAGGGTTAACTTGACGAGCCTAGCATGTGCAGACATGGCCTCGGAACACGGAGACCGAAAGGTCGAACACGAGTCGTATGGAAGATACGATCAACATGAAGATGTTCACCGATGATGACTAGTCCGTCTCACGTGATGATCGGACACGGGCTAGTCGACTCGGATCGTGTAACACTTAGATGACTAGAGGGATGTCTAATCTAAGTGGGAGTTCATAATTTGATTAGAACTTAATTATCATGAACTTAGTCTAAAACCTTTGCAAATATGTCTTGTAGATCAAATGGCCAACGCTCATGTCAACATGAACTTCAACGCGTTCCTAGAGAAAACCAAGCTGAAAGATGATGGCAGCAACTATACGGACTGGGTCCGGAACCTGAGGATCATCCTCATAGCTGCCAGGAAACAATATGTCTTAGAAGGACCGCTAGGTGACGCTCCTGTCCCAGAGAACCAAGACATTATGAATGCTTGGCAGTCTCGTGCTGATGATTACTCCCTCGTTCAGTGCGGCATGCTTTACAGCTTAGAACCGGGGCTCCAAAAGCGTTTTGAGCATCACAGAGCATATGAGATGTTCGAAGAGCTGAAACTAGTTTTTCAAGCTCACGCCCGGGTCGAGAGATATGACATCTCCGACAAGTTCTATAGTTGTAAGATGGAGGAAAATAGTTCTGTCAGTGAGCACATACTCAAGATGTCTGGGTTGCACAACCGTATGACCCAGCTGAATATTAACCTCCCTGATGAGGTAGTCATTGACAGAATCCTTCAGTCGCTCCCACCAAGCTACAAGAGCTTTGTGATGAACTACAATATGCAAGGGATGGTAAAGACCATTCCTGAAGTATTTTCTATGCTGAAGTCAGCAGAGGTTGAAATCAAGAAAGAACATCAAGTGTTGATGGTCAATAAGACCACTAAGTTCAAGAAGGGCAAGGGTAAAAAGAACTTCAAGAAGGACGGCAAAGAGGTTGCCGCGCCCGGTAAGCCAGTTGCCGGGAAGAAGTCAAAGAATGGACCCCAAGCCTGAGACTGAGTGCTTTTATGGCAAGGGGAAGGGTCACTGGAAGCGGAACTGCCCCAAATACTTAGCGGATAAGAAGGCCGGCAACACCAAAGGTATATTTGATATACATGTAATTGATGTGTACCTTACCAGTACTCGTAGTAACTCCTGGGTATTTGATACCGGTGCCGTTGCTCATATTTGTAACTCACAGCAGGAGCTGCGGAATAAACGGAGACTGGCAAAGGACGAGGTGACGATGCACATCGGGAATGGTTCCAGAGTCGATGTGATCGCCGTCGGCACGCTGCCTCTACATTTACCTACGGGATTAGTTTTGAACCTTAATAATTGTTATTTAGTGCCAAGTTTGAGCATGAACATTGTATCTGGATCTCGTTTAATACGAGATGGCTACTCATTTAAGTCTGAGAATAATGGTTGTTCGATTTATATGAGAGATATGTTTTATGGTCATGCTCCGATGGTCAATGGTTTATTCTTAATGAATCTCGAGCGTAATATTACACATGTTCATAGTGTAGATGCCAAAAGATGTAAAGTTGATAACGATAGTCCCACATACTTGTGGCACTGCCGCCTTGGTCACATTGGTGTGAAGCGCATGAAGAAGCTCCATGCTGATGGATTTTTGGAGTCTCTTGATTGTGAATCATTTGACACATGCGAACCATGCCTCATGGGAAAAATGACCAAGACTCCGTTCTCCGGAACAATGGAGCGAGCAACCAACTTGTTGGAAATCATACATACCGATGTGTGCGGTCCAATGAGCGTTGAGGCTCGCGGAGGATATCATTATGTTCTCACTCTCACTGATGACTTAAGTAGATATGGGTATGTCTACTTAATGAAACACAAATCTGAGACCTTTGAAAAGTTCAAGGAATTTCAGAATGAGGTGGAGAATCAACGTGACCGAAAGATAAAGTTCCTACGATCAGATCGTGGAGGAGAATATTTAAGTCACGAATTTGGCACACACTTAAGGAAATGTGGAATCGTTTCACAACTCACGCCGCCTGGAACACCTCAGCGAAACGGTGTGTCCGAACATCGTAATCGCACTCTATTGGATATGGTGCGGTCTATGATGTCTCTTACCGATTTACCGCTATCATTTTGGGGATACGCTCTAGAGACAGCTACATTCACTTTAAATAGGGCACCATCTAAATCTGTTGAGACGACACCGTATGAATTATGGTTTGGGAAGAAACCTAAGCTGTCGTTTCTAAAAGTTTGGGGATGCGATGCTTATGTCAAGAAACTTCAATCTGAAAAGCTCGAACCCAAGTCGGAAAAATGCGTCTTCATAGGATACCCTAAGGAAACTGTAGGGTATACCTTCTACTTAAGATCCGAGGGCAAGATCTTTGTTGCCAAGAACGGATGCTTTCTGTAAAAAGAATTTCTCTCGAAAGAAGTAAGTGGGAGGAAAGTAGAACTCGATGAAGTACTACCTCTCGAACGGGATAGTGGTGCAGCTCAGGAAAATGTTCCTGTGATGCCCACACCAACTGAAGAGGAAACCAATGATGATGATCAAGGTACTTTGGATCAAGTTGCTACTGAACTTCGTAGGTCCACAAGGACACGTTCCGCACCAGAGTGGTACGGCAACCCTGTCCTGGAAATCATGTTGTTAGACAACGGTGAACCTTCGAACTATGAAGAAGCGATGGCAGGCCCAGATTCCAACAAATGGCTAGAAGCCATGAAACCCGAGATAGAATCCATGTATGAAAACAAAGTATGGACTTTGACTGACTTGTCCGATGATCGGCGAGCGATAGAAAACAAATGGATCTTTAAGAAGAAGACGGACGCGGATGGTAATGTCACCATCTATAAAGCTCGACTTGTCGCTAAGGGTTATCGACAAGTTCAAGGGATTGACTACGACGAGACATTCTCTCCCGTAGCGAAGCTTAAGTCCGTCCGAATCATGTTAGCAATTGCCGCATACTATGATTATGAGATATGGCAGATGGACGTCAAAACGGCATTCCTTAACGGGCATCTTAAGGAAGAGCTGTATATGATGCAGCCGGAAGGTTTTGTCGATCCTAAGAACGCTAACAAAGTATGCAAGCTCCAGCGATCCATTTATGGGCTGGTGCAAGCATCTCGGAGTTGGAATATTCGCTTTGATGAGATGATCAAAGCGTTTGGGTTTATGCAGACTTATGGAGAAGCCTGCGTTTACAAGAAAGTGAGTGGGAGCTCTGTAGCATTTCTCATATTATATGTGGATGACATACTCTTGATGGGAAACAATATAGAATTTCTGGACAGCATTAAGGCCTACTTGAACAAATGTTTTTCACTGAAGGACCTTGGAGAAGCTGCTTATATATTAGGCATCAAGATCTATAGAGATAGATCGATACGCCTCATAGGTCTTTCACAAAGCACATACCTTGATAAGATTTTGAAAAAGTTCAAAATGGATGAGTCCAAGAAAGGGTTCTTGCCTATGTTACAAGGTGTGAGATTGAGCTCAGCTCAGTCACCGACCACGGCAAAAGATAAAGAAGAGATGAGTGTTATCCCCTATGCTTCAGCCATAGGATCTATTATGTATGCCATGCTGTGTACCAGACCTGATGTAAACCTTGCCATAAGTTTGGTAGCGAGATACTAGAGTAATCCCGGCAAGGAACACTGGACAGCGGTCAAGAATATCCTGAAGTACCTGAAAAGGACAAAGGACATGTTTCTCGTTTATGGAGGTGACGAAGAGCTCGTCGTAAAGGGTTACGTCGACGCTAGCTTCGACACAGATCTGGATGACTCTAAGTCACAAACTGGATATGTGTATATGTTGAATGGTGGAGCAGTAAGCTGGTGCAGCTGCAAGCAGAGCGTCGTGGCGGGATCTACATGTGAAGCGGAGTACATGGCAGCCTCGGAGGCAGCGCATGAAGCTATTTGGGTGAAGGAGTTCATCACCGACCTAGGAGTCATACCCAATGCGTCGGGGCCAATCGAACTCTTCTATGACAACACTGGAGCTATTGCCCTTGCCAAGGAGCCCAGGTTTCACAAGAAGACCAGGCACATCAAGCGTCGTTTCAACTCCATCCGTGAAAATGTTCAATATGGAGACATAGAAATTTGCAAAGTACATACGGATCTAAATGTCGCAGATCCGTTGACTAAACCTCTCTCGCGAGCAAAACATGATCAACACCAGAACTCTATGGGTGTTCGATTCATCACAATGTAACTAGATTAGTGACTCTAGTGCAAGTGGGAGACTGTTGGAAATATGCCCTAGAGGCAATAATAAAAGTGTTATTATTATATTTCTTTGTTCATGATAATAGTCTTTTATTCATGCTATAACTGTATTATCCGGAAATCGTAAATACACGTGTGAATACATAGACCACAATATGTCCCTAGTAAGCCTCTAGTTGACTAGCTCGATGTGATCAACAGATAGTCATGGTTTCCTTGCTATGGACATTGGATGTCGTTGATAACGGGATCACATCATTAGGAGAATGATGTGATGGACAAGACCCAATCCTAAGCATAGCACAAAGGTCGGTTAGTTCGTTTGCTAGAGCTTTTCCAATGTCAAGTATCTCTTCCTTCGACCATGAGATCGTGTAACTCCTGGATACCGTAGGAATGCTTTGGGTGTATCAAACATCACAACGTAACTGGGTGACTATAAAGGTGCACTACAGGTATCTCCGAAAGTGTCTATTGGGTTGACACGGATCGAGACTGGGCTTTGTCACTCCGTATGACGGAGAGGTATCTCTGGGCCCACTCGGTAATGCATCATCATAATGAGCTCAAGGTGACCAAGGTGTTGGCCACGGGATCATGCATTATGGTACGAGTAAAGTGACTTGCCGGTAATGAGACTGAACAAGGTATTGGGATACCGACGATCGAGTCTCGGGCAAGTAACGTACCGATTGACAAAGGGAATTGTATACGGGGTTTGATCGAATCCTCGACATCGTGGTTCATCCAATGACTTCATCGAGGAGCATGTGGGAGCCAACATTGGTATCCAGATCCCGCTGTTGGTTATTGACCGGAGAGTCTCGGTCATGTCTGCATGTCTCCCGAACCCGTAGGGTCTACACACTTAAGGTTCGGTGACGCTAGGGTTATCAGGAAGACAAGTATGTGATTACCGAATGTTGTTCGGAGTCCCGGATGAGATCCCAGACGTCACGAGGAGTTCCGGAATGGTCCGGAGGTAAAGTTTTATATATGGGAAGTTGTTAAACAGGCACCGGAAAGTTTCGGGGTCATACCGGTATTGTACCGGGACCACCGGAAAGGTTCCGGGGGTCCACCGGGAGGGACCACCCCTCCCGGGGGGCCACTTGGGCTGCGTAGGGATAGCAGCCAGCCCTTAGTGGGCTTGGCGCGCCCCCCCTTGGGCCCATGCGCCTAGGGTTGGGGGGGAAACCCTAAAGGGGGCGCACCCGCCTTGCTTGGGGGGCAAGCCCCCCACCCCTTGGCCGCCGCCCCCCCTAGGGTTTTCCCTAGAGGGTCGGCACCCCTTGCCCCTTCCCCTATATATAGAGGGGTGAGGGGAGGGCTGCAATACACCACAACTCAAGGCGCAGCCCCTCCCCTCCCCAACACCTCTCCTCCTCCGTACGTGCTTGGCGAAGCTCTGTCGGAGTACTGCTGCACCAACTACACCATGCCATCGTGCTGCCGTTGGAGCTGCCTTCCTCAACCTCTCCTTCCTCCTTGCTGGATCAAGATGGAGGAGACGTCTCCCGTCCCGTACGTGTGTTGAACGCGGAGGTGCTGTCCGTTCAGCACTTGGACATCGGTGATCCGAATCACGTTTCGAGTACGACTCCATCATCACCATCCCCTTGACAAGCTTCCGCTCGTGATCTACAAGTGGTATGTAGATGCAAACACTCTCCCTTGACTCATTGCTTAGATGAACTCATAGATGGATCTTGGTGAAACCGTAGGAAAATTTTTAATTTTCTGCAACGTTCCCCAACAGTGGCATCATGAGCTAGGTCTATGCGTAGTTCTCTTTGCACGAGCTAGGTCATGAGCCTTATGATTGAAACAATCAAGAGGACAGCAGGAGACCAGAAGAGGAGCTGTGGATATGCCCCACAGATTCAGGAGCTCATCAACTCTAAGATGGGCACGGGCATATACTTATTGGACAAGGAACACCTGCCCATCCGTCCAGACTTTGAAGATAATCAAGTGGTCATGACTGAGAATGAGCCATCATCTGCCCAAGCACAAGCCAAGACGGAGAAGGCGAGGAAGGAGAAAGCTGCCAAGATGCCTACTCAAGAGGAGGCATCTGAATATTTCCTGAAAACCAAACAAGAGCAGCTTGGTTACTTGATTGCATCCACCCTGCGGATTGAGCAAGGACTAGCCACCCTAACTCAGAACCAGGCAAGCTTAGAGAGGATCATGGAACAAAAGTTCTATGACTTGGATGTCAAAGTGACAGAGATTCAGACTGCAGTGGAGCAGCTCCAGGATGACATGCAGGAGAGGAGAGGCAAGACTACAACTGATGCCTTTGCTAGAGTGCCACGAGGTCCGAGGTCGTCTGAAGTGCCAGTTGCTGACCCCAGAGCCACCACGTATGCACCAGCTACAGCCTTAGTTCCACCAGCTCCAGCGTCCACTTCAGCCTCGACTCTGACCACGTCTACAGAAGGCTTCGTCCTTGGAGTGCTCCGGACTCCACCACCACCTGAAGATCAAGCCTGAGTGTCGACTTAGCACTATGCATTTTCTAGGAACTTTTTGGTAACTTGTTGCCAAAGGGGGAGAAAATGTATAGATCATAGGCTTCGAGAGAGAGTGTTGCTTTTAGTGTTGCTTTTATTCTCTCTTGTTTTATTTGGTGGTTTTTCGGACTTCGTTTGCTTTTGTGTGAGATACTATGTCATTGCTCGTGAGACATTGATGATCATGTGTTTGATCATAAGCTACACTTAATGTTCTCTTAATATTATCATCTTATCTATCTTATGTGATCATTCACTATTCTTGGTGATGAGTGCATGTATTTCATTCTTATCATTTTAAGCGCTCCACCAAGATGTATGTGACATGGAAGAGTAACCCATGACTCTAACTCTTTGTGCATTTGTAGTCCAAAGCAAATTTTAAATATGCACAAATTTAGGGGGAGCTCTTACTTGTCACATACTTCTCAAAGCGACGATATATTTCATGCTTATTATCATTTGTCGAAGCTTTGATCTATATGTTGTCCTCAATTACCAAAAAGGGGGAGATTGAAAGTGCAACTATCCCTAGGTGGTTTTGGTAATTCATAACAACATATAGCTCATTGAGCTAATGCTATTCCAAGATGACTATTTCAGGAAAGCTCAATGATTGGCATGGCATGGATGTGAAAGTGGAACCCTCAAAATGCTAAGGACAAAGGATTGGCTCAAGCTCAAAAGCTCAAGACTCTTCATTTTATATTTTAGTGATCCAAGATCACATTGAGTCTTCAGGAAAAGCCAATACTATCAAGGAGGGATGAGGTGTTGCTTAATGAGCCTCTTGCTTCATGTGCTTAGTGATATGCTCCAAAACACTCAACTACTTTCCCATATCCACATATGACCTAAACCCTAAGCGAAACTCGGTCCTACCGATTCTTTCTATCCGGCACCACCGAGTTTCACTTGTCATAAGCCACTGCCAAAACCTAGCAATTCGGTTCTACCGATAGGGATCTCGGTCTCACCGAGATGGGATTGCAAACTCTCTGTTTCCCTTTCGTAACCTTTCGGTCTCACCGAAACAGCGAATCGGTCCCACCAAGATTGCAATGTAAACTCTTTGTTTCCCTTTTGTAACTTTTCGGTCACACCGAAAGAGCAAATCGGTCCCATCGAGTTTGCCTGACCAACTCTCTGGTTAGCTTATTACCAAACTCGGTCTCACCGAGTTTGTGTAATCGGTCTCACCGAGATTACGTTATGCCCAAACCCTAACCATATCGGTCCTACCGACTTGCATGTCAGTCCCACCGAAAATCTCTAACGGTCACTAGGTTTACCTTTTCGGTCCGACCGAGTTTGTTGATTCGGTCCCATCGAGATTGGAAAACTGTGTGTAACTGTTGGATTTTGTGTGGAGGCTATATATACCCCTCCACCTCCTCTTCATTCGTGGAGAGAGCCATCAGAACACATACACAATTCCAACTCATATGTTCTGAGAGAGAACCACCTACTCATGTGTTGAGACCAAGATATTCCATTCCTACCATATGAATCTTGATCTCTAGCCTTCCCCAAGTTGCTTTCCACTCAAATCTTCTTTCCACAAAATCCAAATCCTATGAGAGAGAGTTGAGTGTTGGGGAGACTATCATTTGAAGCACAAGAGCAAGGAGTTCATTACCTACACACCATTTGTTACTTCTTGGAGAGTGGTGTCTCCTAGATTGGCTAGGTGTCACTTGGGAGCCTCCGACAAGATTGCGGAGTTGAACCAAGGAGTTTGTAAGGGCAAGGAGATCGCCTACTTCGTGAAGATCTACCGCTAGTGAGGCAAGTCCTTCGTGGGCGATGGCCATGGTGGGATAGACAAGGTTGCTTATTCGTGGACCCTTCGTGGGTGGTTGCTTCTTCGTGGACCCTTCATGGGTGGAGCCCTCCATGGACTCGCGCAACCATTACCCTTCGTGGGTGGAGCCCTCCATGGACTCGCGCAACCATTACCCTTCGTGGGTGGAGCCCTCCGTGGACTCGCGCAGCCGTTACCCTTCGTGGGTTGAAGTCTCCATCAATGTGGATGTAGGATAGCACCACCTATCCGAACCACGGGAAAAACATCCGTGTCTCCAATTGCGTTTGAATTCTCCAAACCCTCCCCTTTACATTCTTGCAAGTTGCATGCTTTACTTTCCGCTGCCAATATACTCTTTGCATGCTTGCTTGAATTGTGTGATGATTGCTTGACTTGTCCTACAATAGCTAAAATCTACCAAGAACTAAAATTGGGAAAAGGTTAAGTTTTTATTTGGTCAAGTAGTCTAATCACCCCCCCTCTAGACATACTTTCGATCCTACAACAGGTATGGCATTGTCGTTCAAAAACAGATTGATCTATGTTTCTTCTTTAATAAAAGGCTTTTCAGCCTTGTTTATCTTTACATCTAGCACTGATTATTCCATTATGATAATTTCATAGTTATGTATTGGGTGTTTTGACCCGTCTAGCGATAAGCCGCCAGGATAGTTTCTCATCTTTTACATACAGGAACAGGTTTAAACATTGCAAAGGATATAAAACATATATTGACATGACGGATAAAATGTCATACGCAGTATGATATGCACGATGGCATAGGCAGAACATGCAGTTTCAAGCTAGCCTATTACAAGGCATTGAAAGCCCAAAAGGTTAAAAATGTTTTCCTCCTATGCAGATGTTAACCTAAGGTCGATTCATTAAGTCTTGTCGGATTATTTTGGATGATCATGACTCCTCCCTTGTCGGCTCTTCGCCTTCTACTGGTTGGAAGCTGGGCTTGGACCAATCAATGCCATGAAGAGCAACAAAATCAGCTTCATCATCAATTAGTCTAGACGGGTCAATCTCTGGGGTAAAGGTGTGTTGACGAACCGGCGGGATAAGATCTACCACTTTATATGATGGCGTCGCCATCTTTTAATTCTCCATATCAAAACCTGGCTGATACTTATCAATATTGGTCTCATCACCAAGGTTAGTAGCCTGCGGACGAACTCCCCTCACACAAGCGACAAAATCGTCTTGATCAAACAGAGTCCCGTCTTCCTTCAAGAGGGGATACCCCTTGGCTACTTCCACCAGGTCGAGTTCCGGCACCCAGGCTTTGGAGCGGCTTAGCGCGGTTAGGGCTCTGGCTCTTGCGCAAGACCGCTTGACCTCTTGAAATCTGGCGGGTAAGATTGACAATTTCTTCAATACGTCACTCAAGAGGTTTGGTTCTTGGTTAGCTGGGGAAATAATGGCAAGCGCCCGTTGAGCTCCAATGTACAGCTGCTCCACCAGGGTGTAAACCGCCTTGAGTTTTACCAAGCTGTTTTGGCTCAGATTGCTGCTCCGGGGACCTACGTGTATTTTAAGAGGTTAAGCAGGCGGTTTATATATCTAGCAAAAATAGAGTTTCAGTAAGTAATGCAATGACTCACCGGAGATGGCAGAGACCATCTGAGACACACGGTTTTTTAAACCAGTGAGTTCGGTGGTAACCTCCTTGAGAGCCGCCTCGGCTGTCTCGGCACGCTGTACTAACAAGATTTTCTCATCAGCCCAAGATTTTTTCTCCACATCGAAACTGGTCTTGAGTTTCTCTGTTTCAGATAGGCTCAATTGGAGTTTGGAGTTGGCATTCTTTATTTCAATCTCTTGAGCCGCCAATCGGGTCTTTGCATCAGTCAATTGGGAACCCAATTCATTGATGGCAATCTACCAGGCATGCACAGGTGTGTCAGAAATTTATTCCAATAAAGGTCATAATGATTAAAGTCCCAAGTACTTTGCAATGCGACACTACTCGACACTTGGGGGCTAATGTCTGCCAAAGCAATTTTTTACTGCAAAAAATGACTCGTCTATGATTAAAGTCCCAAGTGTGTTACAAGTAACAACGCCTGGCACTTGGGGGCTAATGCATGATATTAAGAAAGTCTTTTCCTCTTGAGTCGGATAACACCATTTGTTTGGCCTAATTCAAGTCAGTTATGAAGTCAAGTACCGGTTCATTCATGATGAATTAAACCGGCCCTTGGAGACTACAGATGACATTTATGCTAATCCACTGGATTTAGGGAAAATCTAAGACAAAGCATCAACCTATATCACAAGTCTACAGATCATTCAGGTTCATCATAATCCGGAGACTTGGGGGCTGGCAAAGCATATGTAAACTAGTGAAAGCCAGTGAACATACCTCACATTTCAGTTGCAGCTGCTTGACCATCTCAATTTCAGAGTCATGGCTGGAATGCACATGACTGAGGTATCCAGACAACACGTCACTAACATTCAGGTGAGCATAGTGAGAAATGTCAAACCGCACTTTCTGCCTTTCCAAAGCCTCTTGTTTGGCAGAGTGCCTGGCCAGTACAGTTAGATTTCCTGGCTCAACAAATCTGCTACCAGTGATTAGGACGTCATTGTCAGAAGGCGCCAGCGGGTTAGCTGAGCCGGACGGCCCGACGGTGAATGGATTGAGAATGGTCTCATCAGCTGACGGCTCAGGAAGGTCGGGTTGAATATTGACGGCAGGGTCTTCTGGTGCTTCAGATTGTTCAGGAGCAGAAGTTGGTATTGTCGGCTCAGGTGCAGGATCTTTTGGGTCTTCCGCTGGCTTAGTCACCCTGGTTTTCTTGGGCTTTGCTTGACCACTAAAAAGGATTTCATGAGTTAGTATAATGAGGCAGACTTAAAGATGCAGAAGAAAGATAATTTTCTTTACCCAGGGGCAGTCTTGAAAGTCGGAAATTGAATTTGTGAAGAATCGCTAGAAGAGCGAGAAATTTCCCGCAATAGTAAAAATACAGTTAAGAGAGTAAGGAAATAGATTCATTGACAAAAGCAAAAATCAAAGGTGAAAGAAACCTCATTCTGGTGTTTCGAGGAGTTTTTGGTAAGCCGGAGGGTAGTTCGTTGGTCCGGGCCTGACGCCGGCTCTCATGTTGCTGCTTTTTCAAAAGAAAATGAGGATCCAAATAAGCCAAAGGGTGTGAAAACCTTACTTTCCGGGTTACCAGTCGAGGTTTCTGTCTTGGCAAAGGGGATGAGTCGAAGGAAATAGTTACCTCTTCTTCTACTGCCTGGCTGGCCCCCGTGTCATCCTGGCAATAGTCAGTGTCAATAAGGTTGTTAAAAAGCAGGCCAAGAGAGTCAAGGGCTACCTCCGACTCATAAATATCATCCAGCTTGAACATATCAGAAGCAATTCTTTTCTTCTTGGATTTCCGGGTTGTCTTCTTGGCGGTTATGGAGGCGGCTCTAGCCTTCTTGGCAGCTTCATGATCATATTTGGCCTTCCAAAAGTCAGATTTGGCATGTAGGCAGATAACATGTTAAAAGTCAGGCAAGTATTTAACTACTGAAGAAAAAAGGGAGTCAAGGGGACTTACCTCCGGTGCCGGGTTAAGCTTGCAGAAAGGATTCAAACCAACTTTACTGTAGTCATCGTATTTACTGTTTACGAGGGTGGTTGACATTTCAACAATAGCCTTTTCAGTCAGTTGTGCAGAGCTATGACGTAGAGGGTCATCTGGGCCTCCGCCATATTTATACATCAAGTTGGATTGGCGGCTCAGAAGGATGACCCGCCATGCGATCCAACAAGGATCAAGTCAACTCCAGTTAGGCCTTTCCCAACAAGGCTTGAATCCTTTTGATGGATGGTATGATCTTCTTACGTTCAGCGGCAGTCAGCTTGTTAGTGAGCACAAACTTAGAGTCAAGACGCTCCACGCGATAACCCGGCAGTGGTTTTTCGTCAGCTGGTGACGTATCTTTGCAGTAAAACCAAGTTTGGTTCCAATCCTTGGGATGGCTTGGTAAGACTACTAAGGGAAAGATGGCGCCCTGTCGGCGCTGAATCGAAATTCCACCAAGTTCCAAGCTAGGGCCGTTGGTGCATTCATTCTGGCGGTTCAGATAGAAATACTCTCTGAAGAGTTCAACGGTCGGTTCTTCTTGAAGATAAACCTCACAGAGAACTTGGAAATTGAAGATGTTGGATATGGAGTTGGGTCCAAGATCTTGAGGATGAAGCTTGAAAAATGTAGAACATCTCTGAAGAATTTTGAGCCAGGTGGTGAAAAACCCCGGTTCATATGATCAGTAAAGATAATGACTTCACCATCTCTAGGCTGAGGTCGTTCTTTGTCCGGGTCAGGGGCACGATAAGACATAATGTTTTTCTCTGGCAAAAATCCAATGGTGACAAAATCCTTCAAAGTGTCATCAGTGACTATGGAAGGGATCCAGTTGTAGACTGTTGGCGTCTTTGATGGCATAATGAAAAAGGATAAGTTGAAAAGAAAGTAATTTGCCGGTTCAAGTTAATTAGTGGAGTTACATGTTAATGATTATAGTACAGATGAGTAATGGCAGCTTAAGTAAGGGCTAATGATATATAAAGGAAAAATGAGTCGGCATGATAAGCCGCCATGACTAAAGATATTCAAAGGTTGCCTGAGTCAGAACTGGTTAAGTGCTGAGATAAACAAGTTTCACAAGCTGTTGCTACTATTTTGGATCAAGATGGTTCAAAAAAAGAAAAATAAATCTAGACCCAAAAAACCAGCACAGAGGAGTTCATCAGTTCTAAGGAGGCCTTTGTACAAGAAAAAGGGATCTGCTAGCGTCTGAAATGGATGCAAAACAACTACCACATGAGTTCTATACTTCTTTTAGATCAAAGGAGGAGGCAGTGGAGGAACTGCAAAGAATCCACGATGAACAGCGAAGAACACGGAAGGAACTCGCAAACCCTAATGTAGATCTAAGGTATGGGAAAGAAAGGACTTATGAACGCAGATCTACTGTGGAGGATCGCCGCGGTTCTTTGAACAAGCTCAAGGTGATGCAGCGGTCGAGGTTGAGGACGACGGTGAGCGCTGCGGCGACGGCGGAGCTCGAGCAACAGAGGGGTTGCGAGAGGAAGAAGGAGAATGAGAAGAAGACCGGTCGCGGCTATTTATAAGGAAGGACTGATAAGTGGGCGCGAAAAACGAGGAGGCTGAAACATGATTATCCAGCTACCTAAGTGCCTCGATTTTCAGAAGGGCATTAAAGATAAAGATCCGTTAAAGATGACATGGTGGCGGCTTTCCGGAAAATCCGGAGATGACGTCATGGCGGGTTACAAGGCTCTCGCAACAGTAATAGATTGATTTTTTTCTAAGTGTTGGAGATTGACAAGAACAAAGTTCAAATCAACCTGGGGCCTAATGTTGGGGATATGACTATCAGGCATGACCCGCCCAGGAGGGGCCAGGTCAATCACCATGGCGGGTTACTTAAAAATAAGCCCAAAGATTATACAAAAGTGAAGGCTTATGATAAGGCTTATAGTAGGCCCAAGCTCAGAGGCGGCTTAAGGCCCATGAGTATAAACCGTCATGCATGAATAAGACTTGTAAAGTAAGGCATGTAATAGACGTCACCGAGACGGACACGTTATATGAGCCGGCCGGGACTCTGTAGGCCACAAGGCGTCAACCTGTGTATATAAGGGGACGACCCGGCGGCGGCTTAGGGCAAGAAACAATAGATCGAGAGCCAAGCTAGCATATTTCGCTCCTTGGTCATCGAAACTTAGCAATACCACATCAACTGGACTAGGCTTTACCTTCACCGCAAGGGGCCAAACCAGTATAAAAACCTCTCGTGTCCTTTGTCCCGATTAACCCCTTTAAGCTTCCTAGTTGCGATGGCTCTACGACTAAGTCCTTTCACTAGGACATCTGCCGTGACAATTCCATGACACACTGCAAGTGCCTTCTAGTGATTTGTCCTCTGTAATGTTAATATGCAATCTGATGTTCAGTTAACAGTTTGCTCCTCTGAAATGTAATGTTCAGTTAACACTTTGGCCCAACAATTGCTACATTTCGTAGTACTGTTCTCAAGCATTCTCTGTTTTGTTAACTTTCTTATCTTCTAGTACATGTTTCTATTCTGCAATGTCGTGCTCAGTTAACTATTTTGGTTCATTTGGCCTGCTGTCCATTTAACTGTTTGGTTAAGTTCTACAATTTGATTTTCATTTGTTGTGGGTACAATTTTGTATTGTTATGCATGTGACACCAATCGAATTTGGCTGTACTCAATACATATTCTATTAATAGTATGGCAACTCTCAGTTAACCTGATCAAGATCTTCCTTATGTGTGTTGCAGGGAAACATTGGGAGACACTGCAGTTTACCATCGAGGTTTGTTCAAGCAGGGTCCTTTGGCTAATAGCACATTATTGTGCAGTTGCAGGAATCATTCTAATATTTAGGTTTCTTACAATTTTGTCTTGCACATGTAGGTCCTGCTGTCAGAGGCTTAGACCCACTGTTCGACCCATTTTGCATATGGGGAAATGAGATGTCCATGAATATCCGTCAAGTCAAGAAACTCAGAAAGATTGTTAGGATGAAGAAACTTGCGACGAATAACAACAAGATCTTTGTTTGCACAATGAAGAAGACATCAGTCAATTATAGGATGGTACCAACTCTTTTACCTTGTTTTTATCCCTTGCGCCATTTCAAAATTACAACAACGATTTATGCATAGATTTGTTTTCAGTACTTTTCAAAGCAGTTCACTGATGATTACCTCTCAAACCACCTGCATGGTCAAGAGGCGAGGAAGGTATTCATTCAACACCCACGGTACAATATTGAAGTCTTACTGAAGAGGACGAAGGTTGGGCGGGCAATTATCCATAGCCATTGGCCTAAAGTTGCAAGGACATTCAACATCACTGAAGGCTCAATATTTGCCTTCCGCTTCTGTAGTTTCCCAGATGAGATTCATCTGTCTATATACCGTGTATGATGCTACTTTCCAAAGGTTTTTTATGCTGCATGTGAAACTTGGTGCTGTTGTGTAATGGTGTAACTGAGTCCCGAAGCTATCCGATGTAATTCGATTATGAAATCCTAGTTGCTTTTATATGGATATGAAATATCTGGCGTGTTTTATAAGAAATATCAGTTTGATTAGTACATGGATTATCAATAATAGGCTAATTACCCTACTTATTGGGGTTTTCTATTGCAAACGGTTACTCAGACAGCACCGTGGGCGATGAACTCAAAAAACCCGCACAATTTCTAGAAAGTAGGCATGTTCGATCAACTAACAATCACACACGGCTTCCGGCAGCGAACTGTTTGCGTTAGGCCACCTTGCACACACGTTTCCACTCAAAGAACCGTGTGGGATGTACATACCTACGGAAATGATTTTCTAGGATTCATCGTGTGGGATGTACATACCTAAGGAAATGATTTCTGGGATTCACCGTGTGGGATGAACATACCTACGGAAATGATTTCTGGGATTCGCCGTGTGGGATGTACATACGTATGGAAATGATTTCTGGGATTCACCGTGTGGGATGTACATACCTACGGAAATGATTTCTGGGATTCACCATGTGGGATGTACATACCTACGGAAATGATTGGGTTTCCATGCCTTGCCCGATCGCACACGACCCTGGTGTCGGGTGGTAGGTGCGACATATGCCAACGGGTGGCTTATCATTGTGGGAGCCAGTAAGACATCGCCGGTGCCTGGAAACGGGATGAGGCGAAGACATGCACGCCGGCGAATCTTACCCAGCTTCAGGGCTCTCCATGGAGATAACACCCCTACTGCTGCTCTGCGGGGTCTCCACATGATCACTGGATGGACAAGTAGCTACACAATGCTCCTTGAGCTGTTCGGTGGGAGGAGGAAGAAGGGCACGGCTATCTTGCTTCTTCTCCTTGTGTGGTGTCTAAAACTAGCTGGGGGTCCAACCCTTTGCATGGGCGCCCCGGGGGTTTATATAGGCCTACCCCCTGGGGGTACAATGGTAATCCGACTGGGCGCAGGGCCCAGCCGTCTATGACTGCGCTCGCCGGCTTCTGCGCCGGCTGCTGGGGCCCGCCGACTGGTGGGTCCCGCCGGCTGCCGGCCCCTTGGTCAACAGGCAGGCCCCACTGTCCAGGGCCTTGTCTGTGGCTGGTTACTGTTGCTCAATCTTGGTGACGAGGGCTTCGCCGTGGTAAGTGTGGCTACAGTGCCGCCGTCCGGCGGGTGACCACTGTAGCCTCACCGTGTCTTGTCTCCTTAATGGGGCGTCTCCTTTGAGGGGGTGGCAAGCCGGCTGCGGGGAGCCGGCCCCGTCTCGGGCCGACTGGGGGAGGCCTGGCCGCCTTCGGGCGTCTCTCTGCCCGAAGGGGCCCACCGCCCGTGGGCCGCGCTGGCGGCCCGTCGTGGGTGACATCAGGGTCAACATGGCAACAGTGTCGTGCCGGACGGGTCATGCCCACTCCGTACGGCGCACTGTGCCAGGCGTGCTCCGGGATTCGGGGGTGGCAGGCTTCACTGTAGCCACGCCCCGTCACATCGCTGCTAGGTGGATGCAAACTTTGAGGGTACGGTCTCGACCGCTTTATGGGAGCCGGCTTCTTGGAGTCGACCTTCTCGCAGACGGCTTCTCGAAGTCGGCCCTCCCATGGGTTTCTTCATGAGGGCTAAAGTCGGGCCGCCTTCCGAAAGCCGGCCTGGGTGTCAGCCGGCAAGGGGAAGGCGGTCCCATGTCTTGGATTCTTGAGAGCCGGATGGGCTCGCAATTTTTTCAGAAGGGCCAGGGGAAGCCGGCTAGGCTACCCATGGCTATTTACTCCGACAGTAGTCCCCGAAGCTGATCGAGCTTCGAGGCGGACAAAGGGACGAGAAGCTTGGTCAGCTTCCTACCCTGAAGAGCCGGCTTTGCTGGTGTATGCCGATTTCGGGGAGCCCTGCGTCTTGCAGGCGGGAAAGTGGTCAACCCGCGTGCTGACCGCGGGCCTTCCCGCGGGCCACGTGGTAGCGAGACCCTGCCAGCGCACACGCGCGACAGGACGCCGCCGCAGGCCCGGGCCGCCACTCCTAGGCCTCGGCCCGAACGCTGATCTTCTGCGGCCCAGGTGGACCGCTCGCCTTCCCGTGGCGATTTTATTTCGCCGTTAGGGCGCAATAAACGCGGGACGTGGGGGAGTGGGCACGATCGATCCCCATGTTTCCCCACGCCGCGCCTCCTCGGCTCCGCCACACGAGCTTATAAGTAGGGGGAGGAGGGGGAGAGACAGAGGTTCGCACGCTCTCTCTCGCTCTTCCCCTTCTCGTCCTCCTTTCTTCCTCTCGTTGCCGCCGCAGCCTCCCGTCTCAGCGCTGCCGCGCCACCACATCGTCTTGCTCCTATGGCGCTGTCGAGCTCATGGGATGGCTCCAACGTCCATGACCATGTTGAGTTCCTCTGCCAGACTCGGCGCCTGCCTGATGCCAACCTCGTGCGGGTCCGCCTGGCGCCAGAGACGGAGATCTCGCCGGCACCGGAGGAGGGCGAGCGGGTCGTCTTCTGCTCGCACTTCCTGTGCGGCTTCGGCCTTCCGGCGAGCGGATTCCTGCACTCCTTCCTCGAGTTTTACAATCTTCAGCCGCATCACCTCACGCCCAACGCGGTGATGCTGCTGTCGGCCTTCATCTCTCTCTGCGAAGGTTTCTTGGGGCTGCTCCCCACGCTGGAGCTCTGGGGGGAATTCTTCCAGAGCAAACTCGGCACCGTCATCGCAGGCGTGCCCGCCCCCTGCGGGGCCTTCATCGTCATGAGGAGGTCGAGCGAGAACAACCCGTTCCCGCCCATCCCCCTGATCCAGTCGGTGAAGATCTGGCAGAAGTCGTAGTTCTACGTGAAGAACGTCGCCCAGCAAGGAGACCACGTCAACCTGCCGGCTTACGTAGCCGGCCCGCCGGCTGGGAGGCAGCCCTCATGGAGTTTCCGGTCTAGGTCACTGTCTCAGGCCGGGAACGCTGCCGTCTCCCGGCTTCGGGTGATGATCCAGTCGGAAGGCCTGAGCGGGGCCGACTTGGTGGCCGCCTTCGTGGAGCGCCGGATACTTCCTCTCCAAAGCCGGCCCCACATGATGTGTCAGATGAGCGGCCGCTTCGACCCAAGCCGGCTGAGCACCAGGGAGATGCCTCATGCGGAGGTGTCGTACATGGTAAATCATATCTCCAATTGCAAGCTCGCCGAGGATTGGCGATACGGCAAGGTGCCGTATTCTCGCGCCAACCCTCCGCTCGTGGTAAGCTTTCCTCTCTTTCTTCTTTTTGTTGGTAGCCGGCTTTATGATGGCCGGCTTCTGATCGGTCGGTTCTTCTTAGCAGAACCCCCTTCTTCCGCCAACGACCGGGGCAGCAGGGATAGAATGCCAGTACGTCCCCGACCGCACGGTGGACGACGTCGACGACCCGGACTTGGGGGCGGCCGCCATGGAAGACGCTGTCGTGGGGGACGACGCCGAGCCCGGAGGCACAGGGCTTACCGCCAGCTTCGAGGACTGGCCGGATGAGGCCGAAGCCGAAGTCGCCTCGCGTCGCCAGCCGGCGGCTGACCATCAGGGCGCGGGCTCGTCCACCGCGCCGGCTGCCGGCGGCGGCGCACAGAAGCGCCGGGCCGCGTCAATCCTCTTCGGCAGTCGGCCGAAGAAGTCCAAAGCCTCCACCGCGGCGACCAAACGAGATGAGGCGGCCGCGAAAGCGGCCCGCTTCCGCAAGGCTGCAGCCTCAGGCGGTCTCAGCGTAAGTCGTCGATTGCCTGGTTGCATGCTTTTCATCGTTCTCTCTTGTTCGAACATTCTTCCTAACCTTTTTCCCGCTCGCTGGACAGGGCGCCGCTTTCCCTTGAGCGGGGTCCGGGCGGCTCTGTAGTTGGGCCGACTGGAGGGTCTTCGGGCTCCCGCCGCGTGGACCCCTGTGCCGACCTCAGGGAGGCCACGGAGCGGAACGCCCGTGAGGTGCGGGAGGAGCGTGAGGCGGCGGAAAAAGCGGCCGCCCAGGCGGCGAGGGAGCAGGCCGACGCGGCAGCCAAGGCCCAGGCGGAGGCGGCGACCGCGGAAACGGAGGAGGAGGGTTCGCGTAACCAGCCTCCGTTGCTCGCCATTCCCCTCCGTGCCGTGGCCCCTGACACCCCATTGCCCCTGGCGGAGGAAATCGTCCAAGATCCGCCGCTGACGGAGAGGAGGGAGGACCTCGTGGCCTTCGCGGGGAGAGCGCCGCCGGCAGCACCAACCGGAGCGGGCCAAGGCGGCCAATCGTCAGCGGCGCCAGAGGAGCCGGCCGGGGGTGAGTCGGAGGATGGAGCCGGCTTCGAGGTGCAGCAGGGGACGCGTCGGCGCGCAGGGGGAGGCGCCGCTCCGCCGGAGTCGCGCCAAGTTGCGGGCGCCGGCCAGTCGGCGGAGGCTCTGGAGGCGGCCAGCACCGCCACGTCCGAGTGGACTCCCAGTGGGGGGACTGGCGAGCTGAATGTGGCGGCTCAAGAGGTCTGGAGCCGGCTTCAAGCTCAGGCCGGCCTGCTGCAGCAGTACACCCAGGAGTTCCTGTTGACGCGGGCCGCCATCCGGGTGAGTCTTTCATTCTTGGCCGCTTTGGTCTCTTGATTTCTTCCGTGGGGGCGCGTCAGCGCACCCACTGGGTGTAGTCCCCGAGATTCGGGCCGACTGCTGAGCAGTCGGGTCGGATCTTCCTTGACGACTATCTTATTTTTGCTTCCTGTCTGAACTTCCAGGAATATCATAACTCCCGTGCTGCCGCCTTCAACTCCCAGGCTCAGGAGTTGGGTCGGAAGACCGACGACCTGGTCAACAGCCGAAGTAAGTGCTTGATCTTGTCTGTCTCATGTGGGGGTGCGTCAGGGCACCCACTGGGTGTAGTCCCCGAGATTCGGGCTGACTGCTGAGCAGTCGGGTCGGATCTTCCTTGACGAATTTTTCCTTATTGGTTTTTTCTTTCGTGCTTTCAGGGGCCAACGCCGACTTGAGGAGGGAGCTCGGCGAAGCGCAGGTCGCCCTTCGTTCCAAGGATGCTGAGTACGCTGCCTTGGTCCAGGAGCGTGACCGCCTGGCCAAGAAGCCGGCTGACCAGGAGGAGAGCCACAAGGAGGCCCTTCAGAAAGCGCAGGATAGCGAGGCCGCCCTGAAGGCAGAGTTTGAGACCGAGGCGGTGAGCTGGGCTGAGACTCGGCGAGCGCTGGATGAAGGCTTCGGCCGCATCTAGGACTTGATCGATGGTAAGCTGCCTTCCTCGCTCCTCTCCTGCCCCTTGCCGCCTGGTTTTTGGCCTGACTTGTGCTGCTGCCTATTTTCTTGTGCAGACTACTTTCCCGGCTACTCCTCACCGTCCAAACCATCGAGGCCCATCGCGAAGCGCGCCGTTAGGCGGGGGTCAACATCGCGCCGGATGCGAATCGGACGCTTGAGGAGCAGCTCTTGGCTGTCCAAGCGCGGCTGCAGCCGGCTCACCGGATGCTTCACCGGCTCCAACGTGCCGAGGCGCAGGTGTTGGCCGCCCTCTGGCCCGGCGAGACGATCACCCGCACCCCAAGCCGGACTGCCGACTGGCTGGAGGTCGCAGTCGGTCGCTTTGAAGCTTGGAAGGCGTCGGCGGCCCGTCTTGGAGCCGGGCGGGCGTTGGAGTTCGTACGAGCTTGGTACCCAGGGCTGAACCTGGACCAGCTGCGCACTTGGCGGCTGGAGGCCGACGCGGAGCTGGAGGAGGTGCGACCGGCTATCGCCCAGCGTGCTTCGACGATCGCCGAGTGCACCGACATCAGCGTTTTTGCACCTGAAATCAATGATGACGGCGTTGCCCAGCCGGAGGAGTGGTTCGGGCTGAACCCGGCGGTGGGCGAGGACTCGGCAGAGGAGATCGCCTCCAGCGACGAGGGCGAGGATGACGAAGAAGAGGACGGTGAAGACATCGAGCCGGCTAGTGGAACAACCGGCCGGCCTCAGGCTGACCGTGCCTCCAGCAACAAGGCGCGTGGAAGCGCGCCCTCTGCGGGAGGTGGTGATCAAGCCGAGGTTCGCCAGCTGGCCACTCCTTCAGCCGGCACAACCATCTCCGCCGACCAGCCCGGCTCGTCGGTCGCTCCGCCAGCTTGACCTGCCGTCCTTATTTTTCCTGCTTGTTGCCTTTTGAACAATCTTTATTAAGCTTTCGCAGTTCCACCCACTGGGGATGTATCCAAACTATGTTGAATGCTGGCCTCTTGGAGGTCTTTTATGTAAATATTATTATGTGCATGTTTGGTTTCCATTCGCGTATGCTTTTTATCCTTAGGCTTTTTCCTTTGCCGCCTTCCCTCTTTGGGGAGGCAAGTACTCGAGCTTTCTTGGATCGAAGTGAAGTGAATGGAAACCGGCCGGCCGGCTACTCTGGTAGTCGGTCGGTGGTAGGCGGCAAACCAGCTTTCGTTATATTAGTTCGTTGGTCCCTGGCCATTTTTCGTGTGGGCATCCTTTCCTGCTTTTGACTCTTGCCAGCCGAACAGCCGGTTCTTCGAACTGCGACTTTGGCAAGAGCTAAGCCTGGGTGTCGGCATACTACTTGTCTGACCGCGGGTAGGACTTCTAATATAACTCCAGTCGGCCAGTCTCCGGGCCGACTAGTCGAACCCGGTGCCGGACAGAACAAGTAAATGAAATGACAAGGTCATAAGCATGATAATTTTCATTCATAGATAAAAGATGGCAGTCCCCGAGCCCTCCTCGGGGGGCCTATTGTCTCGTATTTAGTACAAAAGTTAGCGTGATACATACTGCATTTCAACTGTAAAATCTTCGAAGGAGGTTGGCATTCCATGGTCGTTCCGACTCCTTGCCGGAGTCATCTCTCTTTCGTGCTTTCGTCTTCTGCGCGTCGATCAGGTAGTAGGAGTCGTTGCCTAGAGCTCTGCTGATGACGAAGGGGCCCTCCCAAGGGGCCGAGAGCTTGTGCTGGCCGGCTGTTCGCTGGATCAGCCGGAGCACAAGATCGCCCTCTTAGAAAGATCTTGGCCTGACCTTCCGACTGTGGTAGTGGCGCAAACCCTGCTGGTAGATGGCAGACTGGCTGAGGGCTAACAGCCGGCCTTCTTCCAGCAGGTCGACGCCGTCTTCTCGTGCTTCCTTGGCCTCCGCCTCCGTGTACATGGTTACTCGGGGCGAGTCAAACTCGATGTCGGTTGGGATGACCGCCTCGGCACCATACACGAGGAAGAAAGGAGTGAAGCCGGTTGACTTGTTTGGGGTAGTGCGCAGACTCCAGAGGACAGCCGGAAGCTCATCAAGCCAACAGCCGGCTGAATGCTCCAGTGGTACGACCAGTCGGGGCTTGATGCCGGAGAGGACGAGGCCGTTGGCTCGCTCGACCTGGCCGTTTGACTGCGGGTGGGCGACGGACGCTAAGTCCAGCCGGATACCTTGTGCTGCGCAGAAACGTGCCAAGGCTCCTTTGGCAAAATTCGTGCCATTGTCGGTGATGATGCTGTGTGGCACGCCGTACCGAGTTGTTATGTCTGCGATGAATGTCACCGCAGTCAGCCCATTCAGCTTCTTGATCGGCTTTGCCTCAATCCACTTGGTGAATTTGTCCACGGCGACGAGCAAATGCGTCATGCCGCCACGCGCCGTCTTGAATGGGCCCACCATGTCCAGTCCCCAAATGGCGAAGGGCCAGGTGAGGGGAATGGTCTTGAGTGCCGAAGCCGGCATGTGTTGCTTGGAGCTGAAGAGTTGGCACCCTTTGCAATATTTAACTAATTCTTTGGCGTCATCCAAAGCAGTCGGCCAGAAGAAACCATGGCGGAAAGCTTTGGCGACAAGTGATCTTGAAGCTGCATGGTGGCCGCATTCTCCTTGGTGAATGTCTCTGAGGATTGCAATGCCCTTCTCTTGCTCGACGCACCATTGGAGGACTCCGGTGATGCTGCGCTTGACGAGTTCTCTATTGACGATTGTGTATGCTCTGGCTCGACGTTGGACTTGTCTTGCCTCTGTTTCGTCAGCCGGCAGATCTTGGTTTACTAGGAAGTTGAGGATGGTCTGAGCCCATGACGGAGCCGTGACTTCTCCTACTGCCAATGTGGCTACTGCCACCAGGGTGGGCGGGCTGGGTGGTGAAATGCTGGAGTCGGCCGCCGGCTGTTGTGTTGGTGCAGTCCCCGGGCCGGCTACTGCAGTCCCCGAGCCGGGTGTGGCAGTCCCCGAGCCGGTTGCCGAAGTCCCCGGGCCGACTACTGAAGTCCCGGGGTCGCCTGCTTGGTTCTTCGAGCCGGACCCGGCTGCGTCGGGGTCAGGCGGTACGAAGATGGAATCGGACTCTGGAGACGGCTTGATGGACGGCTTGAGGAGGCGTTGTAGAGCGATGCCGGTTGGTATTGCTTGCCGAGTGGAGCCTATTCGAGCCAGGGCATCGGCTGGCTCGTTGTCGGCTCGCGGTACGTGGAGGAACTCTCATCCTTCAAAGTATCCGCTGAGTTGTTGAACCAAGAAGCGGTAGCTTGCCATATTTGCGTCCTTGGCGTCCCAGTCGCCGGATGATTGCTGAACCACCAAGTCTGAGTCGCCATAACATAGGATCCGGCGGATGCCGAGTTCCTTGGCAAGCTGGAGCCCGTGTATGAGTGCCTCGTACTCGGCTACATTGTTGGAGGCGGCAAAGTGAATCTGCAGCGTGTATCTGAGCTTGTCGCCTTTGGGAGAGGTAAGGACGACGCCGGCTCCCAAGCCGGTGCGCATCTTGGACCCGTCAAAGTGCATGCGCCAATGGGTGGAGTCGGGAGCCGGCGGCAGGTACTGGGTCTTGGCCCAGTCGACGAGGAAGTCGGCCAGTGCTTGGGACTTGATGGCGGTGTGGGGCTGGTAGAAGATTGTGTAAGGGGCCAGCTCGATGGCCCATTTCGCCACCCGGCCGGATGCGTCCCGGCTGCCTATGATCTCGTCCAGCGGGGCGGTGCATATGACCATGACGGGATGCTCTTAAAAGTAGGGCTTCAGCTTCTTGGCGGTGAAGTACACACTGTAACACATCTTCTGGTAGTGCGGGTAGTTCTGCTTTGAAGCGGACAGCACCTCGCTCAAATAATACACCGGCCTCTGGACCGGCTGGGCTCGGCCTTCTTCTGGGCGTTGGACTACGATGACGGTGCTGACCACCCGGCTGGTTGCGGCAATGTAAAGGAGCATGGGCTCTTTATCAGTCGGCGCCGCTAGGACGGGCGGCGTGGCCAGCATCTTCTTCAGCTCGTGAAAAGCTTGATCGGCCTGGTCGTTCCACTCAAAGTGAGTGCTCTTCTTCATGAGGCAGTAGAGGAGGAGAGCTTTCTCTCCGAGCCGGCTGATGAAGCGGTTCAAGGAGGCCAGGCATCCGGTGAACTTTTGGATGTCTCGGAACTTGGTGGGGATCGCCATTCTCTCGATGGCCTTGATCTTCACCGGGTTGCATTCGATGCCGCGTTCGGAGACCAGGAAGCCTAGGAGCTGGCCAGCTGGCACTCCGAACACGCATTTCTCGGGGTTGAGCTTGATTTGGAACTGCGTAGGTTTTCAAACGTTTCTTTGAGGTCTTCCAGGAAGGTGCCGCGCTTCTCCGTCTTCACCACAGTGTCGTCCACGTAGACGTGAGCGTTTCTGCTAAGTTGCTTAAGGAGGCACTTCTGCATGCAACGCTGAAAAGTGGCACCGGCATTTCTTAAGCCGAATGTCATAGTCAGGTAGCAGAAGGCTCCAAATGGCGTGATGAAGGCGGTCTTCAGGCGGTCGTCCGGATCTAGCTTTATCTGGTGATATCCTGAGTAGGCATCCAAGAAACTCAACAGCTCGCATCCGGCCGTGGAGTCTATCACTTGGTCAATCCTCGGCAGGGCAAAGGGATCTTTAGGGCAGGCCTTGTTGAGGCTTGTGTAGTCTATACACATGCGCCACTTGTTGTTCTTCTTTAACATGAGGACCGGGTTGGCAAGCCACTCTGGAAAGAAGACTTCCATAATGAAGCCGGCTGCCAGAAGCCGGGCTATCTCCTCCCCTACAATCCTTCTCTTTTCCTCTGATAGTCGGCGGAGGGGCTGCTTGACTAGTTTCGCGTCTTTTGGGACGTGTAGTTTGTGCTCGGCGAATTCCTTCGGAACACCCGGCATGTCCTTGGGGGACCATGTAAAGATGTCCCGATTCTCACGGAGGAAATCGGCGAGCTTGCCTTCCTATTTGCTGTTCAGGCTTGCCCCGATGACGGCAAACCTCTTGGGGTGCTCGGGGTCAAGGGATATCTTCTTGGTTTCTTTGGCCGGCTGGAAAGATCCTTGGGCATCATACTCCTTGGGTTCGGGGGACTGGTTCGGCTACTTGCTGGCCATGGCCACGACCCGATCCAACATCTTCTTCTCTTCGGCAATCACAAGGGACTCGGCCAGCCGGCTGCTGGCGGCAGCGCACTCGGAAGACTTCATGTAATCGCCGGCTACGGTGATGACGCCCTTGGAACTTGGTATCTTCATCTTGAGGTATGCATAGTGGGGAACTGCCATGAACCTGGCCAAGGCGGGTCGGCCAAGCAACGCGTGGTAGGGGCTCTCCAGGTCCACCACTTCAAACCAGATTGCTTCCCAGCGGAAATGCTCCTTGTCCCCAAAGAGTACATCAATCTTGATCTTGCCAATGGGGGCGCAGGACAAGCCGGGTACGATGCCATAAAACACTGTCCGAGTAGGCATGAGCTGCTTCGTCTTGACATTTAGCTTCTCCAGGGTGTCACGGTACAGGATGTTGATGCTGCTCCCGCCGTCTATCAGCACGCGGGAGAAGCGGGCAGCACGTCTGTCCGTCGCGAGGGTGGCTTCCAAGACCAATGCATAAGAGCCGGGAGATGGCATCACCACTGGATGGTCAGCCCGGCTCCAGCTGATGGGTTTTTCTGACCAATGCATGTGTCCGGCGGGGTTGGCAGCGACCACGCCGACTTCCTGTTGCTCTCGGCGTTTGCCGCGCCGGTCTTCGAGCTGGCTTGTAAAGAAGATGTAGGTTGCTTGCTCGTCGGGGAATTCGTCGTGCACGGCTCCGACTGCGGGCCGAGCGGCCGGAGGCGGCGGAGCCGGAGGCGGCGGGCCGGCAGGCGGAGGCGGCGCGAGCCCCTCGCCTTTAGAAATCCGGGTTAGCCAATGGCACTTCCGGGTTGTGTGGTTGGACGGCTTCGCGCCGCTATGGAATTTGCACAGGGCGTCGAGAGTTTGCTCGTAGGAGAAAGCCGGCTGCCAAGCCAGCCGGCCGCCCTTGGGCTTCTTGGGCGCGGGTCGCCCTTCAGGCAGCGCGTCTTCGACCATGGCCACCTGCCGACTGGCGGGAGGCGGTTCAGGGCCCTTGCGCTTGTGGTCGTTCGGGTGTGGGCGTCGGCCGGAATCCCCTACCGGTGTCTTGGGCGCCGGGTTGAGTACTTTCCCGGACGCGTCTACCCGGAGCTCGGTCTTCATCGAAGAGTCGGCGGTGGCGTATTTGTCTTCTCGGCACCTGGCAGTGAAGTATTCGATGGCTTGCACCTCGTGCACCCCCTCGCAAGAATTGCGGAGCTCGGCCCAACGCGTGAGGTAGTCACGAGTGGACTCGGCTGGGCCCTGTACGCACAGGGAGAGCTGCCTGGGCTTGGGGGGCCGCTTGTAGGTGCTGGTGAAGTTGCGGATGAAAGCTTCGGTGAAATCTAGCCAGCTGTTGATGCTGAGAGGCTTGAGGCTGTTGAGCCAGGTCCGCACCGTGCCTTGCAGCATGAGGGGCACATACTTCACGGCAACGCGCCGGTTGCCGTTGGCTATGCTGACCGCCGTGGAGTAGTCAATCAACCAATCTTCCGGCTTCATGGAGCCGTTGTACTTGGGCGTGTCTCTTGGGAGCGAGAACCCTTTGGGGAAGGGCTCGTCGCAGATGCGGGGGCCGAAACAAGGCGGGCCGACATCGTCTTCTTCTTCCAGCGCCAGGGATCGTGCCAGGCGGTCGATCCGATGGCGGGCGTCGTTCTCGCCGACTCCTTCGCGGCGACCTAGTCGGCCGCTGAGAGTCGGGTGCACCACTGGCGGCGGGGTGGGATATCTCTCTCCACGGGGTTGAGGCGGAGGCGGGTTGCCCCACCATTCCATGGCTCGGGGATGGCCGTCCGCGTCTCGCTCGATGGAGATTCGGGTCCGGCTTCGGCTGGCCGCCGGCTCTTTCTCGCACCGCGCGCGGGCGTTGCTCGTAGTCGGTGTCCGGGATGTCGCGCCATGATCTCGGCGCGGGGGAGGGCTTCCCGCGTGGGCGTCGGCTTCGTGCCGCCGTGCGGCCGCGTCAATCAGTTGCTGGATGCGCCGGGTCATGTGGGGGAGTTCTTCGGCCTCCAAGCCGTCCAACTCGTCCACGGCCGCCTGGGCGGCATGCAAGTTCTCGAGTGGAGTGGCATAGACCGGGCGGTCGACTCCCAGCGTGTCGGCGATGACGGCGCCGCGTTGCTTGACAATGCCGGCCCGGCTTGGCCTGCCCGGGGCCGGCGTGCCGAAGGCGGCACGGTCAGCTTCGCGCTGGTAGGCCTCACTGAGGCGTCTCACGGAAGCCAGCCTCCGGCCCTCTGCGAGGAGGGCGAGGCGGCGCGCCTCCAGTGCTTCGTCGTCGGCATCAGCCGGGAGGGGGGTGGACAAGTCGTGGGCCGCCGCGTGCGGGGTGTCGTGGGCGCTCTTGTCGGCCGGGCCACCGTGGCCGACGCCCATCACTTCGGTGGTGACAGGATCGCGGCCATCGGTCCGAGGAAGCGGGTCGTTGTAGATCGCGACGTTGGTGGGGAAGGTGTCGAAGGAGGCCGTGTCGGAGTCGACAGACATCGTGTCGGTGGAGCCAACCGACTCCAGATCCACAGCGGGCTCGCTGGAGACATGGAGCTGGCCGAGGAGGTTGGCGAGGTGGTCAGTGCCCGCATCGGAGGCGAGCTCGTCGGAGATGAGGGTTTCGTCGAGGAGATTGGCGAGGCTGCTCGCCGCGCAGATGCTGGTGACACCTTGCAGCGCGTCGTGGCAAGCGCCATCGGGCGTGCCGGGCTGGCTACGCTCGCTGGGGAGGAAGAGGGTTCCCGTCCAGAACAGGTCTCCGGACGATGGTGCACCTGGCCCCATGGTGGGCGCCAAATGTCGGGTGGTAGGTGCGACATATGCCAACGGGTGGCTTATCATTGTGGGAGCCAGTAAGACGTCGTCGGTGCCTGGAAATAGGATGAGGCGAAGACATGCACGCCGGTGAATCTTACCCAGCTTCGGAGCTCTCCGTGGAGATAACACCCCTACTGCTGCTCTGCGGGGTCTCCGCATGATCACTGGATGGACAAGTAGCTACACAATGCTCCTTGAGCTGTTCGGTGGGAGGAGGAAGAAGGGCACGGCTAGCTTGCTTCTTCTCCTTGTGTGATGTCTAAAACTAGCTGGGGGTCCAACCCTTTGCATGGGCGCCTCGAGGGGTTTATATAGGCCTACCACCCAGGGGTACAATGGTAATCCGACTGGGCGCGGGGCCCAGCCGTCTGTGACTGCGCTCGCCGGCTTCTACGCCGGCTGCTGGGGCCCACCGACTGGTGGGTCCCGCCGGCTGCCGGCCCCTTGGTCGACAGGCAGGCCCCACTGTCCAGGGCCTTGTCGGTGGCTGGTAACTGTTGCTCAATCTTGGTGACGAGGGCTTCGCCGTGGTAAGTGTGGCTACAGTGCCGCCGTCCGGCGGGTGACCACTGTAGCCTCACTGCGTCTTGTCTCCTTAATGGGGCATCTCCTTTGAGGGGGTGGCAAGCCGGCTGCGAGGAGCCGGCCCCGTCTCGGGCCGACTGGGGGAGGCCTGGCCGCCTTCGGGCGTCTCTCTGCTCGAAGGGGCCCACCACCCGTGGGCCGCGCTGGCGGCCCGTCGTGGGTGACATCAGGGTCAACATGGCAACAGTGCCGCGCTGGACGGGTCATGCCCACTCCGTACGGCGCACTATGCCAGGCGTGCTCCGGGATTCGGGGGTGGCTGGCTTCACTGTAGCCACGCCCCGTCACATTGCCGCTAGGTGGATGCAAACTTTGAGGGTACGGTCTCGACCTCTTTATGGGAGCCGGCTTCTTGGAGTCGGCCTTCTCGCGGCCGGCTTCTCGAAGTCAGCCCTCCCATGGCTTTCTTCATGAGGGCTAAAGTCAGGCCGCCTTCCGAAAGCCGGCCTGGGTGTCAGCCGGCAAGGGGAAGGCGGTCCCATGTCTTGGATTCTTGAGAGCCGGACGGGCTTGCAATTTTTTCAGAAGGGCCAGGGGAAGCCGGCTAGGCTACCCATGGCTATTTACTCCGACACCTGGCCTGGGTCCGACGAGGGCCTATCCCCGATGATTTCTAGGTTGTGTGGGAAGGACCCCCCTATCGCCCACACTCACTTGGCGACGATTTGTTTAGGACGTCGCGGAAAGGGGTTTTAAACCGTTTGTTTAGGACGTCGTTGTACCAGTGTTTTTTGTTTGATATTATTGCAGACTGTTAGACCAAGGTGGCCTTAAGATCTCAACAAAATGGGTTGTTTAAAGGCTTGGTGTCTCATCTTATAACTAATGGTGTGGCTATATTACCGATACCTCCTTTTATTTATTCGGTATTGGAACAGATAAGAGTATCCCGCACCTATTTCCCTAGAGGTGGCCGTGGGTTATCGAACCCATGAGAGGAAGATTCGCTTGAAGCGATGGTCTCTAGCAAGATTTTATGAAAGTGTCAAATCCAGCTTTTGACCGGATCAGCAAGCAAATAGTGATTCAAACACTTATAACAAAAAGAGGTACAGATGAGATCAAATAGGATATTAATTTGTGTGCTGGCAGACACCCATCGAGATGTGCTTGTTACGGATCGAAGTGGGGGATGTGCCCGAATAACATCTTGACCGGCACGAGTCCTGCATCAAGAATCAGTTGTCCTACCATAGGCCCTATCCATCGCACAGGGTTGCCTCGATAATTAAGATAATGAAATCAAACAAGAGCTTTGGTCGTTTAATGACTACAGCTCATTTGTCCCCAAGGATATGATCCATGTTACCCTACTGAAAGTTACTGTCATCGACGTATGATATAACACTTCATGGTCTCCTTGCTCCTAGCCTCACCGATGCTCGATCTCCATGATCCTGGGTACCTGCAGGGATGAAGGTCGCAGACAAGACAAGAGACATCTTCATGGAACAATTTTATTTCACACATACAGATGTTATATCAAAGTCTTCCATTGACCCCCTCAACAAATACATTGGGTTGCAAGGCTTGTGCCTCAACACATACCTTACCAAACTACTCACACATGGAGATCAGGTTACGGGAAGAAAACATTGAAGAACACATCTTGATATTGACTGATTGCAATATGTCTTACAATGGATGCCTTGTGCGATGCACGATTACAAGTATGAACTAGATGAGAGAACACTATGGTGGTGGTTGAGATAACTATGGCGATATAGATGGTGGCGGATAGGGTTTGTGGATGAAGATGATGAAGTGGTTCTGGCTTCTGTGCTCGTCGCCCTGTTGTCCCTTTAATAAAAGTTGTTCAGGTGGACGGTCTGCCTTCAAATCCACGCCAAATTGGCGCTCATACGGGTGTGTGCGCCCGTATGAAACATCGTCTTTTGTTTTGTCTTCATGCAGATGCCTCCTGTTGGTTCTTTCTTCCTCCATTTTCTTTCCATTCCATTTCCACACGTGATTTCTTTCCTTTTTATCGCATTTCCTATGGAAACACATCAAAGAGGGGATTTGTGGAATCCTTTGCATTCATTAGTTATTAGTAGCAATACCAGAGTGAATATCTCTTTTAAAATGAAATATCTCAGTTTAAACAAAGGTGAAATGAGTGTAAAAATATCACTCATCAACTCCCCCCCAAGCTTAAGCTTGATCGTCCTCGAGCAACATAAAAAGAAATCCGAATCATAAGGAACTCAGTTGTTTAAACCGAAATAACGAAAATGTTTTGGTTCACTTACGATCGGTGTTGGGGATGTGACTATTGGGTTAACCTGCCCAGGAGGGGCCGGGTTAATCCACTGCGGTCTATCAAGACAAAGCCCATAAAGACGTTGAAGATGGCGGTTCACTATGAAGACTTATTAAAAGGCCCAAGGCCCAGAGGCGGCTTAAAGCCCATAAGTGTAAACCGCCATATATGTATGACTTGTATTGTAAGGCATGTGTATTTGGTCACCAAGCCGGACACGTTATATGAACCGGCCGGGACTCTGTAAAGCCGCTGGGTGTCAAACTGTGTATATAAAGGGATGACCCAGCGGCGGTTTAGGGAAAGAGACAACAGATCGAAAGCTAGGTCAAGCGTATTCGCTCCCTAGTAATCGAGACATAAGCAATACCACCTCAACTGGAGTAGGCCTTTACCTTCACAGCAAGGGGCCAAACCAGTATAAACTCATGTGTCCTTTGTCCCGTTTAACCCCTCTAAGATAACCTAGTGCGATGGCTTCACGACTAAGTCCTCACACTAGGACATCTACCGTGACAATTCCACGACAGTTGGCGCCCACCGTGGGGCCAACGCACGGTGGTTTCGAGTTCTTAAAGGGCAGCTTCGAAGGGATCAAGGGATACACTATGGGCTGGATGACCAAGATCGCCGCGGCAAGCTCTACATCAACGATGCAGGTCGGGGCCCTGAGGCCGGCTCAATTGAGTATGGGTACCGGGTCCCCTTCAGCAGAATTCATGTTTTCATCGGCAAGATCGGCGAACTGGGCCCTGAGCCGGACATCTGCACCGACATCATCGACATGGCTCGGCGTGCACGACCCGCCCAGGTTCAAACCGCTGATACGTCTCCAATGTATCTATAATTTTTGATTGCTCCATGCTATATTATCTTCTGTTTTGCACATTATTGAGATTTATTATCCACTTTTATATTATTTTTGGGACTAATCTATTGACCCAGAGCCCAGAACCAGTTCCTATTTTTTCCCTTGTTTCAGTGTTTCGAGGAAAAGGAATATCAAATGGAGTCGAAACGGAATGAAACCTTCTGGAGAAGTTATTTTTGGAAGGAAAGCAACCTGATAGACTTGGAGTGCACGTCAGGAAAGAAACGAGGGAGCCACGAGGTAGGGGGCACACCCACCCCCCTAGGGTGCGCCCTCCACCCTCGTGGGCCCCTCGTGGCTCCCCTGACGTATTTCTTCTGCCTATATATATATATATATATCCATATACCCTAAAATGATCGAAGAGCATAATAGATCGGGAGTTCCGCCGCCAGAAGCCTCCGTAGCCATCAAAAACCAATCTAGACCCATTCCGGCACCCTGATGGAGGGGGAATCCCTCTCCGGTGGCCATCTTCATCATCCCGGTGCTCTCCATGACGAGGATGGAGTATTTCTCCCTCGGGGCTGATGGTATGTACCAGTAGCTATGTGTTTGATCTCTCTCTCTCTCTCTCTCTCTCTCTCGTGTTATTGAGGTGGTACGATCTTGATGTATCGCGAGCTTTGCTATTATAGTTGGATCTTATGATGTTTTCTCCCCCCTCTACTCTCTTGTAATGGATTGAGTTTTCCCTTGGAAGTTATCTTATAGGATTGAGTCTTTAAGGATTTGAGAACACTTGATGTATGTCTTGCGTGGGATACCTGTGGTGATAATGGGGTATTCTATGATCCACTTGGTCTATGTTTTGGTGATCAACTTGCGGGTTCCGTGACCTTGGGAATCTACGCATAGGGGTTGGCACACGTTTTCGTCTTGACTCTCCGGTAGAAACTTTGGGGCACTCTTTGAGGTTCTATGTGTTGGTTGAATAGATGAATCTGAGATTTTGTGATGCATATCGTATAATCATACCCACGGATACTTGAGGTGACATTGTAGTATCTAGGTGACATTAGGGTTTTGGTTGATTTGTGTCTTAAGGTGTTATTCTAGTACGAACTCTAGGGCTGTTTGTGACACTTATAGGAATAGCCCAACGGATTGATTGGAAAGAATAACTTTGAGGTGGTTTCGTACCCTACCATAATCTCTTCATTCATTCTCCGCTACTAGTGACTTTGGAGTGACTCTTTGTTGCATGTTGAGGGTTAGTTATGTGATCCAATTATGTTATTATTGTTGAGAGAACTTGCACTAGTGAAGGTATGAACCCTAGGCCTTGTTTCAATGCATTGCAATACCATTTGTGCTCACTTTTATCATTAGTTACCTTGCTGTTTTTATATTTTCAGATTACAAAAACTATTATCTACCATCCATATACCACTTGTATCACCATCTTTTCGCCGAACTAGTGCACCTATACAATTTACCATTGTATTGGGTGTGTTGGGGACACAAGAGACTCTTTGTTATTTGGTTGCAGGGTTGCTTGAGAGAGACCATCTTCATCCTACGCCTCCTATGGATTGATAAACCTTAGGTCATCCACTTGAGGGAAATTTGCTACTGTCCTACAAACCTCTGCACTTGGAGTCCCAACAACGTCTACAAGAAGAAGGTTGTGTAGTAGACATCAAGCTCTTTTCTGGCACCGTTGCCGGGGAGGTTAGTGCTTGAAGGTATATCTTTAGATCTTGCAATCGAGTCTTTTAGTTTCTTGTTTTATCACTAGTTTAGTTTATAAAAGAAAATTACAAAAAAATGGAATTAAGTTTGCCTCATATGCTTCATCTTTTTTAATATCTTTCGTGAGAATGATGGAAAGGAAAATTATGCTCAAGTACTAGAAGAAGAATGCATTAGAATGTTTGGCACTATATATTTGAATGATGAGCATGATTGCAATGTTGTTAGTATGAATTCCTTGAATATCCATGATGCTAATGATATGCCAAGCCACAAGCTTGGGGAAGCTATGTTTGATGAAGATGATATTTTTTGTCCCCCAAGTTTTGATGAGCAAATTTATTATGATGAAAGCATGCCTCCTATTTATGATGATTATATTGATGAAAGTGGATTTGGAGAGGTCATGACTTTATTTTGTGATGAATCCACTATTTCGGAAGAGGTTCCAATTGAGTATGAGAACAAAGTTGCTATCTGTAACGCCCCGAGACCGATGTGCCATGTGTCCTCTAGTTATTCATTGTCGTTGCCTTGTAATTGCTTGCGTGTCATGCATTGCATATCATGTCATCATGTGCATTTCATTTGCATACATGTTCGTCTCATGCATCCGAGCATTTTCCCCGTTGTCCGTTTTGCAATCCGGCGCTCCTATGTCACCCGGTGTCCATTTCTACCTCTTTTCGTGTATGGGGGTTAAACTTTTTCGGATTGGACTGAGACTTGTCATGCGGCCTTGGTTTACCACCGGTAGACCGCCTGTCAAGTTTCGTACCATTTGGACTTCTTTGATGCTCCAACGGTTAACCGAGGGACTGAAAAGGCCTCGTGTGTGTTGCAGCCCAACACCCCTTCATTTTGGCCCAAAACCCACCTAAACCCTCTCCATCATCTAGAGCGTTCGATCACGATCGCGTGGCCAAAAACCGCACCTCATTTGGAGCTTCCTAGCCCCCTCTACCTCTATAAATAGACCCCTTCATTTTCATTTTCACATCTTTTCCCCGAAACCCTAGATCTTCCTCCTCCGCGCGCCGGACACGTCCACTCCGCCACCGGACATGTCCGCCGGCCACCTGACCCCAGCCAATCGCGTTGTGCCACGTCATCGCCTCCTCCGCCTCAGCCACTCAGCGCACGCCACCTCATCCCGCATCGCCTCCTCTCTCTCCTCGCCACCGCGCCAGCCC
>NC_057803.1:538695862-538703506 GCF_018294505.1 Triticum aestivum
ACCGGCCACCGTCCTCGCCCGCGCCGCCCGAGGCACTCCGCCGAGCCCCGCGCCTCCCCGACCAAGCTCCGGCGAGCTCCGCTTCCTCCGGCGACATCCAGCGGCTCCGGCCGACCTTCCTCGGGAACCGCGCCCTGCTACAGTAACCGCCCGGATCCGATCTGGATCTGAGATCCGCGGGTTGACTTTCCCCCTAACCCTAATTATTTTTGCCTATGTTCATCATGCCGTAACTTTGCATCCGTAACTCCGATTCATGCATATGACATATCAAAATGTTCATCTCAGAGAGTACATCATTTCATTCAATTGCATCTTTTTCATTTGAGCTCATCTTGATGCTCGAAATGCTGTTAGAAGAGTGCTACTTGAGATAATTGTCAGATCTGCTGCTCCATTTAGATATTTGTCATTTTTGCCATGTTTATTGTGTGCATGTTATGCCCATGAGCTCTTCATGAGTTTTGTTATATGATTTGCCATCTTTCCAGAGGTGGAGCCCATGTATTTTTGTGATGTGTGTGGTGACTAGCACAAGCTTGCAAAGTGAGGCACTTGGTAATGCTGATTTCAGGGACTTAGCATTTCCACTAAGTCCGTGGTCTGTTTATCTCATTATGCCATATGTTCATGTTGTTTCCTAGTGATTCGTGCCTCTTTTGAGGATGATCAGTAAGGATGTTTTGTTAATCTTGTAGTGCTCTATCCATCCATGTCTTTGTTTGCAATTATAGAGCACCCTAGCTTGAGTCAATCGACCTCTACTTTTGCTATTCCGTGAATCTGGGCAGATTGTCTACTTGTTAGCGATTTTGCCGATGATGTTGTAGTTGATCCGTGCATGCTATGGTATTGTTCTTGCCATGTCTAGCTTGTATTATGTGTATTATTGATGGGTGTATGCTTAGATTGTCATGCCTTGCTCTGTAGTGAGTGCATCGAGCTCGTAAACATGCCTACTTGATATCTGTTTTCAGCATGCTCCAGTTTTCACTAAGTCTGAGAACTGATTATGTTTTTGCCATGTTCACATGCTTGCAATTGTATTTTCTGATCCCTTTCGGCTCAAGGTCACTAAGGGACTTTTGTTAAGCTCTTTGAGTAGCTCCATGCCATGCTTTACTTTGCCATGTTCAGGTCGTGTAGCATGTAGTTTTGTTGCTCCGAAGAGTGCTATCTGATCTGAAATTCCAGACAAGTGTTAATTTCACTAAGTCTGAGATCTGTTTGCCAAATGCATTTTTGACATGCTTGTTTGAACCTGTTAATGGATGAATTGGCCGTAGCTCAGTGCTAGTCTTTTGTTAAGAATCTTGAATGGATCCCTGCCATGTATTTTGTTGCCATGTTTGGGTGTTGTAGCTTGTTCATCTCATTGCATCTAGATGGCTACTTGCTGTAAATCGCAGACCGGTGTCATATTTGAATTGCTTGCCATTTCTAAACCGCAACTCCGATTCCGGTGATCTTTATATCTTTTTCAAGCGATTTCATCTCATCTTTCCAGTGGCACACTTGGATTTCCAAGTTGAGGCCAGGTTCATTCATTCCCTTGCAAATCATGCATATGCATCGCATTCTGCACCCCGCATATCATACCATGTTCATGTGTTGGTTGTTTACTATGTTGTGTGCTTCTTTGGGGTGTTTGCTTCTTCGGGTTGCATCTGGTATCGTCGCGTTTGTGAGGACCCGTTCATCTACGTCCGTTTGTCTTCTTCATGGACTCGTTCTTCTTCCTTGCGGGATTTCAGGCAAGATGACCATACCCTCGAAATCACTTCTATCTTTGCTTGCTAGTTGCTCTCTCTTTTGCTATGCCTATGCTGTGATACCTACCACGTGCTTATCATGCCTCCCATATTGTTGGACCAAGCCTCTAACCCACCTTGTCCTAGCAAACCGTTGTTTGGCTATGTTACCGCTTTGCTCAGCCCCTCTTATAGCGTTGTTAGTTGCAGGTGAAGATTGAAGTTTGTTCCTTGTTGGAACATGGAGATGTTGTTTCCTTGTTGGAATATGTTTACTTGTTGGAATTTCACTATATATCTTATTTAATTAATGCAACTATATACTTGGTAAAGGGTGGAAGGCTCGGCCTTATGCCTGGTGTTTTGTTCCACTCTTGTTGCCCTAGTTTCCGTCATATCGGTGTTATGTTCCCGGATTTTGTGTTCCTCACGCGGTTGGGTTATAATGGGAACCCCTTGACAGTTCGCTTTGAATAAAACTCCTCCAGCAAGGCCCAACCTTGGTTTTACCATTTGCCACCTAGCCTTTCTCCCTTGGGAGTCGCGCATCCCGAGGGCCATCTTTATTTTAACCCCCCCGGGCCAGTGCTTGTCTAAGTGTTGGTCCAAACTAGAGCCACTTGCGGCGCCACCTCGGGGAAACTTGAGGGCTGGTTTTAGCTGTACGCAGTGTTCATCCAGTGTTGCCCTGAGAACGAGATATGTGCAGCTCCTATCAGGATGTCAGCGCATCGGGCGGTCTTGCTAGACTTGTTTTACCATTGTCGAGGATGTCTCGTAGAACCGGGATACCGAGTCTGATCAGAATGTCTCGGGAGGAGGTCTATTCCTTCGTTGACCGTGAGAGCTTGTCATGGGCTAAGTTGGGACACCCCTGCAGGGATTTGAACTTTCGAAAGCCGTGCCCGCGGTTATGGGTAGATGGGAATTTGTTAACGTCCGGTTGTAGAAAACCTAAACTTGACCTTAATTAAAATGAATCAACAGCGTGTGTTACCGTGATGGTCTCTTTCCGGCAGAGTCCGGGAAGTGAACACGGTGTTGGAGTTATGCTTGACGTAGGTTGTTTAGGATCACTTCTTGATCATACTTTCTCGAATGTGCATTGCCTTCTCTTCTCGCTCTCATTTGCGTATGTTAGCCACCATATATGCTAGTCGCTTGCTGCAGCTCCACCTCATACCTTTTACCTTACCCATAAGCTTAAATAGTCTTGATCGCGAGGGTGTGAAATTGCTGAGTCCCCGCGGCTCACGGATACTTCCAAAACCAGCTTGCAGGTGCTGATGAGACCGTGCAGATGACGCAACCAAGCTCAAGAGGAGCTCGATGAAGATCTTGTCCTTTATGTTGATTCGTTCTAGTTGATCAGCAGTGGAGCCCAGTTGGGGTCGATCGGGGACCTATGTCGCATTTGGGGTTCTTCTTTTATTTTGGTTCCGTAGTCGGACCTTGATTGTATTTGGATGTTGAAATGCTTTATTCATGTAATTGCGTGAAGTGGCGAGTGTAAGCCAACCATGTATCTCTTTCCCTTATGTATTACATGGGTTGTGTGAAGATTACCTCACTTGCGACATTGCTTTCTATGCGGTTATGCCTCTAAGTCGTGCTTCGACACGTGGGAGATATAGTCGCATCGAGGGCGTTACAAGTTGGTAATCAGAGCCTTCCCCGACCTTAGGAGCCCCATTGCTTGATCGTTTTTAGCAGCCGTTGTTGAGTCTAGAAAAAAATGTTTTGAGTCATTTAGGAATTATATATCGGAGAGTTTAGGAATTCTTTTTACTTCCCAGTCTCCTCATCGCTCTGGTAAGGCATCCTGACATAGAGTTTTGACTCTTCTCTTCTCAAATTTCACTAAAAAAAATTTTAGGATCACGCGGGTATCTTGGAATCGTTCCGATGGTTTTATGAGGAGAACATTGTCTTGGTGCCTCCTGTCAGGGGTTTTGTGGAAGTGTCCCGAGGAGTTGAGCTCTGAGGTGTTGTCGTCATCATTTTATTGTTGAAGTTCTGGAATACCTGAGTTTAGTACGCCGACATCGAAAATCTCTTTTATGCAGTTCGTTGGTGAGATAACCTCGACGCCACCCAGTACTGGGGCGGGAGTTCGGGAGTATTGCCATAACTTGTATAACAGATGCTTTTCGAAGGTTGAGGTAGATGATTTCCGAAGGTTTCTTGGTTATGTGTTGAAGGATGGATACAGCTGGATGTAGGATTTGCTAGATTTGGGTGAGATATTATGCTTCCCCTGTATCCCCAACACCTGATTGCATAACCGGAAAGGTTCGGGAGTTTCATAGGTGGGAATTCAAGTAGCTCTTAGGATATCTTTCCGACAGATGTATGATATGAAATTGGGGTTCGACGTCTAGTGGTCCGCCTATTCACGGTTGGTTTTACAGTGGTCTCGTTGTGTCTTAAAGAGTCCTTGGCTATGCCGACTCGGGGACGCTTCGTATGTCATGTGCACTGCCTTATACATGATGGTGCTGTACGATCGAGCCCGTGTAGGCCTCACCACGAAAACTTCGGGCGAAATCTCTATCATATGTTTGTTCCGGCTTATTTTGCAAGCCACTCCTTTGTTTTTGTTTTGAGTTGTGGTATTCGAGTTGCTTCGATGTCAAGTTTTGATTCCATACCTTTCCTAAATGGTGTTCTCGTATTCCTATGTGAATACTAATCCTTCTCGATCATCGAGTTTGTCATTTCAATTTCTTTTCACTGGCGTGTTTCTCTTCAAATGGATCCGATCATTTCTACAACGCAAGATCAAGTATCAGTTCTTCTCAACGGTGTTCGTTTCACCCATTCCAAATTGTCCTTGTTTTTTCCCACCCTCCCACCCTCTTTCTTCGAGGAATAAGATTTATTAATCAAGTACCATCTTATTGGTGTGAAGTCTCTCCATTCTTTTACATCAATGTTTGTATCCGGTGATTCTCATGAAGATTCTAACGGAGCTTCAACTTCGTCACCCTTTACTCATTTTTTCTTCTCCGGTGGTTTAAATTCAAGCGTTATTGATCATATCTTTCTCCTTGTTTTAAATACCCTATCATGTCGGTGCTCCTCATATTCTTTCACTTCTCACTATTCATTTATTCCGGAGTGTCAAGTTATCTCGAAGATTCGTGCTTACACTCTACTTTCGTTCAAGCTCTTTCAAAGATGTTATCTCATTCAAGTCATTTAATTCAACCGGTGCAACCTCTCTTTTCAATCATTTCAACGGTGTTTCTTTTGAGTGGGCCCTAACCCACAGGTCTTTTCCCAGGATCTTACCTGACTCTTCTTATTTTCCCGGAGCTATCCTAAATTCCTTTTAAAGTTTGACGTAAGAATGAGTTATCATCAGTCAAATGCCATCTCCTAGATCTTTCACAATTCTTTTCATCGTTGGCTCAACCTCTTCGTTTTGTTTCTTCCGGTGTGCCTCAATAATTCTTGGTGGTGTTTCTCGTCATCATTTGAAGACCGAATAAGAGTTTTTTCTTCATATCCTATCTGTTCTCTCAGAGATTTGTGGTTCTAGTTCGAGGCCATCCTCTCATAATTGTTTTGATTGTGAGAATTTTTTTTCACTCATCCGGGGCTATTCAAGATTCTTTTCAGTTTGATTCTCCAGAGGCCATCTTCTCAGAATTATTCATTCTCAGCTTTCAGCTCTTTTTCTCTAAAATCTTACCGGTGTTTCGTGCAAATATCCTCTAATCAGTTCGGGATCTTTTCGTTCACTTGTATCTATATACTCTCAAGTATCGTCATTCATTCTCAAATTCTCCCCGGTGTTTTCTTTATCTTTTCTTCAATCGTTTTCAATTCTTACGGTGGTTCGTTCAAGAGCTCTCGTCATTCGTTTTCATATCAATTATTCGTTGTTTTCAATCCTTCCGGTGGTTCGTTGAAGACCTTCTCAAGTTTGCGCTATATCTATCTTAATCCTTTCAACGAGAATAAGTAGTATGCCAAATCCATTGATTGTCATCAATTTAATTGGTTAAGGATAAGCATAATGTAATTCTTATTCTTGTTTCATCAACTGAACTCAATTCCCTATTCTGGAGGCTCATCAAAGTCCTGATTTCAATTGTTTCATCTTCTCTTTTTCCCGGAGCTCCAACAATTTTCAATTACATCTCCATGGAGATTCATTTAAACCATTGCAAGGCTTCAATCTTATTATTTTCATCATTCAATTATTTTGGATCATTCTTTTTATTACCGGAGTTATTCATGAAAGTTCTACATGATGGATTCATCAAGGATTTAATTCCTTCTCGAAGTGTTCATTGACATTCTTTGCTAAGAAGCTCAAGTTTTTCTTCATCTTGCTATCCGGAGTGCAATTCTTTCTTTCGTATCATTGGAGGTGGTATTATGTCATTCTTGATAATTTGAGTTCATGTTTCATGATTCACATATTATTAAGAATGAGGTATTTTAAATCCATCAATCTCGTCATTGAAGTATCTTGGGTTATAGTTCACCTAAAGCTTTCCCTAAGGATTGTTGCTATCTATGGTGCCCATAAGTGACCCAAGTTCTTCTTTTAACCTCCCGGTGAATTATTTTCTCGTCTCCTTGTTCATTCCAATCCAATTCTTTTCCCGTGAGTGGCAGGTTATCACCTCATAATTCGAGATGTATTCCATAAGACCATATCAAACTTATTCTTTTCGATTGTGGGGTTTTCAACAACTCCGTTATAGCATTTTTTGTAACCTTGCTCTCTCAAGATATTGTTTCCCTTCGTTCCGGAGGCATTGTGATGTTGCTCTCTTCAACCCATCTTCTTGTTTTGTCAGGATCATGTTCTTTTCTTGGTTTATCCATTTAACCGGAGTGTTGTATCCTCTACTCAAGCTCTTTCATTTTTTTTCAAGTCTTTCATCTCTTTTCAACCGGAGTGCTAACCGAATCGGTTCTTTCCTTTCCTCTTTCTTAACGAAGTGCTTTCAATTTCGTTCATCGCCGTTGCTTCCTTTCTTTCAATTTGTGTAACCTTTTCAAGGTTCTTTGGTCTCACTCATTTGTCAATGAAGCAACTTAGTTTTACCTCTTCTCTTTCTCTTCCGTTTTCCCTCCGGTGCTATTCTAGATCTCGGGACGAGATCCTCTCGTAGTGGTGGAGTGTTGTAACGCCCTGAGACCGATGTGCCACGTGTCCTCTAGTTATTCGTTGTCATTGCCTTGTCATTGCTTGCGTGTCATGCATTGCATATCATGTCATCATGTGCATTTCATTTGCATACATGTTCGTCTCATGCATCCAAGCATTTTCCCCGTTGTCCATTTTGCAATCTGGCGCTCCTATGTCACCCGGTGTCCCTTTCTACCTCTTTTCGTGTATGGGGGTTAAACTTTTCCGGATTGGACCGAGACTTGTCATGCGGCCTTGGTTTACCACCGGTAGACCGCCTGTCAAGTTTCGTACCATTTGGACTTCGTTTGATGCTCCAACGGTTAACCGAGGGACCGAAAAGGCCTCGTGTGTGTTGCAGCCCAACACCCCTTCATTTTGGCCCAAAACCCACCTAAACCCTCTCCATCATCTAGAGCGTTCGATCACGATCGCGTGGCCAAAAACCGCACCTCATTTGGAGCTTCCTAGCCCCCTCTACCTCTATAAATAGACCCCTTCATTTTCGTTTTCGAATCTTTTCCCCGAAACCCTAGATCTTCCTCCTCCGCGCGCCGGACACGTCCACTCCGCCGCCGGACATGTCCGCTGGCCACCTCACCCCGGCCAATCACGTTGTGCCACGTCATCGCCTCCTTCGCCTCAGCCACTCAGCGTGCGCCACCTCATCCCGCGTCGCCTCCTCTCTCTCCTCGCCACCGCGCCGGCCCGCGGAGCCCAGGCGGGGCCCGCCCGACCCGG
>NC_057803.1:539017383-539021151 GCF_018294505.1 Triticum aestivum
CGTTGCGCTGACTTACTACCGCCGCCGCGCGCCCCCTGTCGCGCGCCGCCGCCCCGTCGCACCGCAACCCTAACCCGACGCGCCGTCGTCGCGCACTCCCGCGTGCCACCGTTGCCTCCTTCCTCTTCCCGCCGCCTCTGACGCCTTCCATGAACTCTCCAAGCTACTTCACCATCTGCGGTGAAACCGCTTCCCCGGCCGCGCCAATCGAGTCGCGTCCTTCCCCGCAACACCCGCAAGGGAGTGGGGGCCAACGCAACCGACGTGGCGGCGGTCGCCGCCGCCTGCAGCAGCCGCAGGCCCAGGACACCAGGGGGCGCCGCACTATCAGCAGGCTCTCCCCACTGGCCACCAAGCGTTCATCGGCGCCCTTCCAGCCGACTGGCGCCGGCTACGGCGCCCTCCCCGCGCTGCCGCCCCTCGGTGGTTATGGCCCGCCCGTCCCGGCGCCGCCCTACGAGGGCCTTCCATCGCTACCGATACATGTGCCATGGGACCCCACCCTCCTCCCCGCCCAGAACTCCGCACCGTCGCCGAGTAGCTCTGTCGGTGGAGGCGACTGGTACATGGACTCGGGTGCTACTGCGCACATGACAGCTCATCCCGGTAACATAAGCTCCTCCACTCCCGTTCACACACCCACTCGTATCACCGTCGGCAATGACTCCTCCTTACCTATTACTCATATCGGTAGCACTAGCTTTCCCTCCACTTCCACACCCATCACTATGTCTAATGTTCTTGTTTCACCTGATTTAGTCACAAACCTAGTTTCCGTTCGTCGTCTTACTCGTGAGAACCCACTTACTGTTGAATTTTACGGTGTCAGCTTTTCTGTGAAAGACGCCCGTACCCGGATGGTCCTTCACCGATGTGACAGTCCCGATGAGCTCTACCTCGTGCACACCGGCGCCTCCACCTCCACACCTGTTGCTCTCCCCGCCGGCGTTGACCTTTGGCACGCTCGCTTGGGTCACCCCAACCACACGGTCTTACGTCAAATCCTTAGGAGTTTCTCCTTCTCATGTGATAAGCTCGACGAGCACTTTTGTGAGGCTTGTCGCTTAGGCAAGCACATTCGTCTTCCCTTTAGTGTGTCTTCTTCAGTTTCCACTTTTCCATTTCAATTACTTCATAGTGATGTTTGGACATCTCACGTTGCGAGTAACACGGGCAATCTATACTACTTGGTGATTTTAGATGATTACTCTCATTATGTGTGGACTTTCCCCCTTCGTCGTAAATCCGATGCTTTAGCCACACTCACCGCCTTTTATTCCTATGTCACCACCCAGTTCGGCCGCCCCATACTCGCACTCCAAACTGATAAAGAAAAAGAGTTTGACAACGTCGCTCTTTGCACACTTCTCGCCTCTCACGGCACCATCTTTTGTCTGACTTGCCCCTACACTTCTCAGCAGAACGGCCGCGCCGAGCGCATTCTCCGCACTCTTAGTGACTGTGTCTGCACGTTACTCTTTCACTCTAACGTGCCCGCTCGGTTTTGGCCCGATGCCCTCGCTGCCGCCACTCTCTTAGTTAACATTCGTCCGTGTCGCCCTCGGTGGAACTACGCCCCTCACCACCTTCTCTTCGGCACACCACCGTCCTATGACGGTCTCCGCATCTTCGGGTGTCTCTGTTATCCTAGCAGCGTGTCCACCGCGCCACACAAGCTCGCACCATGATCCGTCCCATGCGTCTTCCTTGGCTACCCTCCTAATACCAAAGGTTATCGGTGCTATGATTATGTCACTCATCGTGTGTACACCTCGAGGCATGTGTACTTTGTTGAGACGGTGTTCCCTTTTTTTCAGGTTCCTATGGCTTCGGCCCCTTCGGCGCCGACCCCCACGCCCCCTTCGTGGAGCGATGCGCAACGGCAGCCCCTGGCGGCGCCCCAGTCACGGCGCCCTATGCCGCCACCACCTGGCTTCGTGACTCCCTTCCCCGAGGTCGAGTTCGTGCGGGCCCCCAGGTCCCTGTCTCTCTCATACGAGGTTGAGCCCGGCACCCCGCCCGCCACGCCTGCGACGGGCTCGACGTCAACCTCGCCCGTCGCCTCTTCCACCGCCGGATCGGCCGACGCTGTTGCCGCCGCGGCCCTCGTCGCGGCCTCCGCCGCTGCCCCTGCCGCCGCACCGGGTGCCCCTGTCGCTGCAGCACCCACCGGCCCTGCTGCCCCGTCACTTGGCGTGACTATCCGTGCCCGAGCAGGAGTGCGTCGGCCCAGTACGCGCTACTCCGCCGACGAGTGTGCACCGCCTCGACGTCGACGCCATCACCCGTCCCCACCTCCGCTCGTGCTGCCCTTCGGGATCCTCATTGGCTAGCTGTGATGCAGGAGGAGTTCGACGCCTTACAGCGCAACCACACGTGGCAGCTTGTTCCGCGCCCCCCTCGTGCCAACATCATCTCTGACAAGTGGGTGTTTCGCCACAAGACTCGCCCAAACGGTTCTCTCGAGCGCTACAAGGCTCGATGGGTGGTTCGTGGTTTTCGGCAGCGCGCGAGTATGGACTTCACCGACACTTTCGCCCCGGTTGTAAAACCGGGCACGATCCGCGTCGTCCTTCAGCTGGCCGTCTCACGCGCCTGGCCTGTGCATCAGTTGGACGTTTCCAACACCTTCTTGCACGGTCATCTCGCCGAGCAGGTGTTTTGTGAGCAGCCTACTGGTTCCGTCGACGCCGAGCACCCCGACTTCGTGTGCTTGCTCTCCCGCTCCCTGTACGGGTTGAAGCAGGCGCCTCGGACTTGGTACCAGCGTATCGCAGCCTTCCTGCAGTCTCTGGGCTTTCGGTCCACTCGCTCCGATGCCTCACTCTTTGTGTATCATCAGGGAGCTGACACTGCATATCCGCTGCTCTACGTCGACGACATCATCCTCACGGCGTCCACCCCCGATCTCCTTCAGTGGCTGACTGCTCGTCTTCGTGATGAGTTCGCCCTCAAGGACTTGGGGCCCCTGCACTACTTTCTTGGCATCATGGTGATCCGCCGGGCTGACGGTTTCTTTCTGCATCAGCAGAAGTACGCCCACGAGCTCCTTGAGCGTGCCGGTATTCTTAACTGCAAGCCGTTGCCCATCCCCGTCGACACGAAGGCGAAGGTCTCTGCTCTGGAGGGGTCTCTCGCGTCCGATGGAGCATTTTATCGCTCTATTGTCGGTGCTTTACAGTACTTGACGCTGACTCGCCCCGACCTGCAGTACGCTGTTCAGCAGGCGTGCCTCCATATGCACGCCCCACGTGACTCTCACTGGACTCTGGTGAAGCGTATTCTCCGTTACATACGCGGCACCATGTCCTTGGGACTCACCCTGACGGCCTCCGCCTCCACCGACCTCGTGGCCTACTCGGATGCTGACTGGGCTGGCTGCCCCGACACGCGACGCTCTACATCAGGCTACTGCGTCTACCTTGGGCCCTCGTTGATCTCTTGGTCATCGAAGCGGCAGCCCACGGTCTCCCGCTCCAGTGCCGAGGCAGAGTATCGCGTCATGGCCAACGCCGTGGCCGAGTGCTCTTGGATACGTCAGCTGCTCCAGGAGTTGCTTTGTGATGTTTACAAGGCCACTCTTGTCTACTGCGATAACGTCAGCGCGGTCTACCTCTCCGCCAAACCGGTGCACCATCGACGGACGAAGCATATTGAGCTCGATATTCACTTCGTGCGCGAACAGGTTGCCCTTGGCCGTGTTTGGGTTCTTCACGTGCCGACGACGCAACAGTTTGCTGATGTGATGACTAAGGGATTGCCTACTCC
>NC_057803.1:539021487-539163051 GCF_018294505.1 Triticum aestivum
TATTGCACGTGTATTGAAGTTGTGACCCACCTTCTAGTCTTGTATAATTAAGGTAGAGATCTTCCCTTGTATTATATATACGTGCGCCAGCATCCCATCAATACAACGATTATTATATTACAAATTTTCCCGCCTACATTAAGCATAACAAATCTGACGTTCGAGATTGTCGCGAGCATGGCAATTTTCTGCTGAGGAAAACTGTCATCCTCGTGACAATATCATTTGTCATCCCGGGACGCAGATTTGCCATGCTTAAAAATACGACGTCAGATTTGCAGTAAAATCCTTTTGCTTTGCACTAGCACATTTGGAAGGGTCCCTCGCTCCAATATCGGGTAGGGCGAGGTCAATCGCGCAAAACCTCCCCACCCCGGCAGAGCTACAACCTCTGTCCCGTCTCCGGCGCCCATCAGCTTTCACACACACACACGGAGACGGCTTGGGAGGAAGGAAGGGAGGAAGCAGAAAGGAAGGAGAGAAACAAGGAAACGGAAAACAAGTACCCGGCCAAAGTTGTTACGCGGACCCGAATTCAAACCCCTTTTATACGTTGCCGCTAGCTCTTCTGCTCCCTTCCCCCTCGCCGACCGACCGACCTATCTTCCTCTCGCCCCTGCCCCACAGAAATTCCTTCCTTCCTTGGCTCCGGCGCCTGCCATACCCATCACCTCCTTCCTCTATGCCCAAGGAAAGTATGGCGAGTCCCACCTTTAAACCCTTTCTGATTGATTGATCCCGTATAAAATACTTGCCTTCCTCCGTGCGCGTTGCCGCCATGGAAAGGGCCGACATCACACGCAGAGCCGGCCTTGTCTGAGACAGAGACGGGGAGACACCGAGAGAGACGGGTTTGGATCGGGCGACGGATGGGAGAGGGAGGCCACGTCCTGCGAGGAAGACATTAATGGCGAGAGAGACCCAGGGCAGGTGTTAGTTTGGAGCAAGTGCTGCCGTGTCTGTTTGTCTCTCGGCTTCCACGAGTTCTCGGTGTGGTGAGAAGACGAGCAGGAGGATATGCTTGCAAGGGAGGCCGCGTCTGGAAGATAAGTTTCCGGTCGGGGTAAGTATTTATATACGATATGATTATCTTTGTTCTGTTCTCCTCGTTGATTTCCCATTGGATTCCAGTTGAGTTCCTCTCTTGTTCTTGAGTTCTTGGGCGGTGAGTCGAATTTCTTCTCTGATATTACTACTACTATTCCGTATTTCCTACTTGAAGTGGGAGTTACTCTGTTCTTTCCTGGGTCAGTTTCGTGTGAAAATTCAAGAGGGGTTTACATAGCATAGGATTACTATGTATGATCAAGAATCGCAGCACGATCGAGGATGAAGAGTTCCACTTGAAAACGATAAAAGACTCTGAATTAATACTTGTGATCATCCCTTTGCTTTGCTTATTTTTGGCTTCTCTGAAGAAATTCAAGGACGCCGGTGCGTTTATTGCACAATGCACTTTTCTCTCGCTAGTTTTTTTTTCTCACTTTCACTAGGTAATTGAGTATAGTATAAAATTTAATGAGCACCGTGATTGGCATCGTAAATTCGTAATCACACACCGTGATGATATTTCTGATTTGCAATATTCGCATGTAAATTGCCATATCTCCGAGACCAGGATCCATCGTTATCTAGAAGAACGGTGCAGTAATCGTACTCGAATTAATGGCATGTCCAAAGCCTACACAATTTCGTCTGACTCAGAAACGGTAATTAATAGGCACACACACACGGGCGTTGAAAATGTGGCGAGGAAATCAATTTTCTCCAGAATTAGGCAAAAGCAAGAAACTGACGCGTACAGGCCGAAGATGAGATATCTGTGCTGCACATTCTCGTGACTGGACCAGAAATTAGGCAGTGGAGGGAGAAGAAGCTGACATGCCTAGCCAGACTAGAAACTAGAGACCTCTCACATGACATGGAAAGCACTCACTGCCAGGTTTGATCTGCGGATTGTCAAATCACATGCAGAAATCTAGTCGGGTTCTATCTTCTTGGGATCCATTGCTTTTGGTCTCTTCTTCTGATCGAATGCTTTTTGGTTTCTTCTTCTTCTTCTACCTTCGCACGTCCGGGTTGAGATTGGAGGGTAACGCTTGGAGCTTTTCCCATGGCAGCTTGCTGACATGGAACCGAGGAGGCTGGAGCGGTTAGTGTTTCTGCTCTGCTGCTGTGCGGCCATCACATGCTGTCTGCACGCGGGAGCTCAGGCCCAACCCACTCTACGACAACAATCCGAAGGCTCGCCCCACAATGGAGCAGGTGAGTGAATAATCCTCATCTACCACCTCATGAAAAAGCTTCAAAATGTTTTACCTTCCCAGGAAGATGCAAATTAAGTGTGCCTCTGATGTGTTGAAAAAAAATGTTTTCCTGTGAGGTAATTGATCGTGTTGCCTGTGTTGATCAGTGGGCAGGGTGTTGTCGGAGACGGCGAATCGGTCGCATAGCGACCTTTCGAGAAGAACGAGAAGAATCGATCCTCTTGATGGCTTGAGGAAGTATGAGGGAGGGTTCAACATCACAGACAAGCATTACTGGAGTGTAAGTTCTCTTCTTCTTTGTCTGAATACAATCTGAAGAGCCATACACTTGCTGACAAAAGAACTACTTTCTGAATAATACTCCCTCCGTTCCAAATTACTCGTCGTGGTTTTAGTTCAACCACGACGAGTAATTTGGAACGGAGGGAGTAGAAATGACTGCTTTTGCAGTATCATGTTCATTCATTTTTATATTACACTATACCATGTTCATGATCAGGGTATAAATGCATACAAGACACCTATTTAGCCTTTTTTAATGTGCAAAAATGACCTTACACATTGATATATGTTATGTTAGATGAAATTAACTGAATAAAATGAGAGGCGGAAAGCATATGCATCCATCCGGGATTAAAACTGATTGTCCTTGTGTTTACTTTTTCAGTCGACCGTATTTACAGGTAGATCTGGATACATCATTGGTGCATTATGGCTTATTGGTGGCATCATTTTTGCGGGCTTCCTTCTTGCCTCGAAGATTTTCTTCGCCAAAAGTAACGAAAGAGAAAGAGACGGTGCCATCGATGATTTTCTTGACAGATGCCATCTTGTGTCTGTCATGCTTATCATTCTTCTTGCAGTTTTTGCCATGTAAGTTTCAGCTCGGCGGTAGTTCTATCAAATTCTCACATGATATGCAACCATTGCAAAACCAAAAATCTTCGTAGAAACGTTGTGACTCATCTACTGCCACGCTTTATTTGCAGAGTTGCATCGGCAATCGCGCTTCAGGGCGCTGTACGATTTCATTCTAGAGCAGAGTCCATCAAAGATATCGTGGGGAGAACAGCGCTTGAAGCAACGGCAACGATTTACAACATCACAGGAGCCATTGAGAGGATGCAGAATATATCTAAGCTATACAACATTAGTAGCCAATCCTTTGATCATCTGAACTCCACAGTAAAGGCACTGAACTCTGAAGCCGTGGAAATTCAGGCGAAGGCCGAAAAGAACATGCGCTTGGTCAGCAAAGGCATCAACACATTGTAAGAACATTTTTACATGATAAGCATGATAGATACTGCTACATTAGTAGTTGTTGAATCTCATGAAACCTCAGAATTATCATGGGAACTAATACAGGTGATAATTTTCAGAGAACTTGTCATCATTTTAACCGTGACGCTGAATCTTGTCGTGGTCCTTGTCTTGCTAGGTAAGTGATCATGGTGAAATGTTTCTCAGTGAGCATAAATTCTACTATTACATATTACCTGAAAATAAAATTAACACATTGCTTTTTTATTCTAGTGGGAAGACCTCTGAGGCTACAGAAGTTGTACTACATGTGAGTAAATATCATTCACTTCAGACATCCACCATAATAAGCTGAAGAATTCTAGTTCATATTCTGATGACAGTTATCTGTTTGCAACAGGTGCATAGCCTTGTGCTGGGTACTGACAGTCCTCTTCTGGATGTACTTCGGGCTGTACTACTTCCTCGACAAGTTCGCCGGCGACACGTGCGCGGCCCTCGAGGAGTACCAGCTGAACCCCAAGAACAGCACGCTGGGCGCCATCATACCCTGCAGCGAGAAGATGTCCGGCAGCGTCATCCTGCACGATGTTGGTGCAGGCATACATGACATCATAGACCAGGTAACATTTTGAAACTCTGAAGCTGCGTTCAGAAGCAGAGCAGACAGAGTTAGCATGATGCATCCAGATTGTTTATGAATCAATCTTGGTTTCGACAGGTGAATTCGAACATTTACGCCATCAAGTCGGAGTACACCGTGAAGCAGCTGGACTACATCTGCAACCCGTTCGCCGCGCCGCCGGCGTACCGGTACCGGCCGGAGAACTGCCCTTCCGGCGCAGCCACCATTGGTGACATCCCTCAGGTAAACAAACGAGCAGCTCCGCGGCAGCAAATGCTTCCAAGAACCAAAGCATCTGGAGAGGAAATCTAATCTTGAACGTTGTTGTTGTGAAGATCCTGAGGAGGCTGACGTGCTCGGAGTTGGGCGGTGGCGCCAACTGCGCGCCGGCCGAGCTCTCGTCGGCGATCGACTACGACAAGGTGCAGACGTACACGAGCTCCATCCAGAACGTGCTGGACATCTTCCCGGGCACGGAGCGGCTGGTGAGCTGCGAGCTGGTGAAGGCCGGCTTCGCGGACATCGTGGGCAACCAGTGCGCGCCGCTGCGGCGCGGCGCGCGGGCGACGTGGGCCGCGCTCGCCGCCCTGTCGACGGCCATGGCACTGCTCGTGCTCGCCTCGGCGGCGTGCGGCGGCGTCGCAGGGTCGCGCCACGCCGGCGACGACCGCCACTCGGTGAGGCACCTCACGTCGCCGTCCAACTCGGAGGTATCGGAGACCGAGTTCGCCGAGATGCACGCCAAGAAGGTGCGAGTGAAGATCGTCGGGCCGTGAGAGGGAGATCAAATTCTTTTTGCTGTGCTCTTTGCTGTTTGCAGGTGATAGTTTGAGAGAGGGTATACGGCCGGCGGGAGAGACTGATCCCGGAGAGATCATCCATCGCCGGCGCGCCATTGACGCGAAATGTTTGGTTTCTTTTTGTGCGTGGTCCGGAGAATCCAGCCATACACATGCAGTCTTGGTATAGGAGAGGAAAAAGAAGAAATTGGTGTAATCCTGTATTTGACCGGCAAAAATGATGCTGTTTGTATATAGATTTTTTAATCAGAGCCTGATTTATTATCTTACAAGAGACTTCTTTTTGTCGAATCGCAAAACTTGCCTATCTTTCATTGATAGAATAAAAGAGAATGAGTGCAACAGAAAGTGGATCCGAGACTCGCTGGTTGGCGGGGCCTGCTCCTATCCTTAGCCGGCAGGGCCATCCTAGTGCGGGCGGTCCTTCATGCCCTCCCACTCTATGCAATGTCTGCTCTTCTGCTTCCTTTAGGTACAATCCAGGCCATCGATAGTCGCCGTCGGGCTTTCTTCTGGGCAGGACAGGATACGATCTCTGGGGGTCAGTGTAAAGTTGCGTGGGATGCGGTCTGTGCTCCCTTCTCTCGTGGGGGTCTTGGGTTTCTGTCGTTGCATCAATTCAACCGGTGTCTTCTCCTCAAACAACTGCTCAAAATTCACTCACACTGCATAACCTCCGAGCCAAACCACCTGGCCTCCACCTCCGGATGGAGCCACCACCGTGACCTTGGCGACCCAACGCGTCTTAATACTGTTATCCGGCGCGACATGGCAAAGGGTCTTCCTCTGCTCCGTGCTATCACCAGGGTAATCCCTGGCGATGGTCGTTCCACAACATTCTGGCTAGACTTATGGATCCCTAACCACACCACCACTCTAGCAGTTCAGTTCCCGGCCATTTTTTCCCATACTCTTAGACCGAACGCTTCCCTTGCAGCTGTTCTAGCCCACCCACAACTAAACACCTACCTCGCCCCACGACTCTCGCATGCTGCAGAGAGAGACCTCGAATCTATCCGCTCTATCCTCGCCATGTTTTCCTTGAATGAACAGGTACCTGACCGGAGAATCAGCAGGCTCGAAGGTAAACCTCTGACCACGTCCTTCGCATATGGGGCAATATGGATGGACCGATCGGTGGATCCGATGGCGCCTGCAATCTAGAATAACTATGCCCCAAACAAGTGTCGGTTGTTCCTATGGCTAGCGCACAAAGACAGGCTCTACACCAATGAAAAAATCAAATTCGGAAACTATAGCAATTAACGCAAAAATAATCAAAACTATGACCCCGTCGGCCTCGCGTTGGCCGAAGAGGGTGTTTTCGGCCCGGGTTTGGCCGAAGTAGGGCTCACCTGGGCCGAAGAGGTGGCGTTCGGTGGTGGGCCGGCCGAAAATCATAGCTTCGGCCCACGCGTGACCGAAGTGGGCTCTTTTCGGCCAGCGAGCGGCCGAAGTGCTTTTCAGCCAGGGGTTGACCGAAGAGGTCGGGATAAGGCTCATGCGGTCGTCTCCTTCCTCTAGACTGCTCGCACTCTGTTTCCTCCTCCTCTCTCTCTCTCTCTCTCTCTCTCTCTCTTCTCTGTAACCTCACAAGCCCGCACCGATCTCCTCCAGTTTGCACCCATTTTCACATCCAAGACACTGAATAGATAGATCATAGCATTCTCCAACGGCCTATGGTGTATTTTTTGGTATGGGATAGTTTTTTCTGTGTTTGGGAGGGAGGAGCCATGGTGGGGTGGAGGAGGTGCGGTTGGGAAGGAGGTGGTGGTGAGGAGGAGCAGCAGCTGTGGAGGAGGAGGTGCGGCTTGGGGGGTGACCAGAGTTGAGCCTCCGGTCGTCGAGGGGGCGGCGCTGCCGTTGTCCGGTGGTGCAAGTACTCCGCGAGGTGGCCGGTGCCACTGAGTGAAAGAGAGGAGCAAGGAGCTAGGGACACACGCTTCGAAGGTATAACCATGCCGTCACAAATTTTCTCTGAATTGTATATTTTAATTAGTTTAGATAGGTCATATTGCGAAATGTAGTGTTAATATATTTGTGGAGGCATTTTAGTGCATAGTTAGTGTAACGGGTGATATTAGTGTTCGTTGTGATTAATGAGAAGATGACAATGTCTGGTAGGTGAAAATGTCTGAATCAGTAAATCTGAATGTTTACTACGGCGCTGGTAATGTTCGATATAATGAGTTGGGGGTTGATCTTAGCGAGTTTAAAAATGGCGTCACGACACTAGCAGACCCGGACAGACTGGACATTAGACAGTTGAAGTATTGGTTGACAACTAGTTTCGGGCTGGATCCTGAAGTATGTTCCGTCAGTATTCATGCATTGTGGACCAAATCTTGTAAAAATGTCAATTGGGAGTTGATGCCGATAGATAGGAGCCAGCATTGGTTGTCCCTGTTAAGACGCTGCCGAGACCGAAGGATCCACCCATATGCACTTATGCAACCTGTGCCGAAGGAGGAGAATACTGTACAACTCCACAGGAGGCATGAACCCGGCCAAGGCAGTGAAGTGGCTAACGAGATTGTTTTATCCGGGTCACAACCACAAGATGTGGATGCTAGCCAACCCGAGAAAGAGTCGGACAACGTGCCACACAATGTTTGTGGTCCTGATACTGGGCAGAGTAGCCGGTCGATAATATTAGCTGGTTCTGGTTTTGCTGATGGGGATGAGGAAGGGGATGAAATGCAGAGGGTGATGGAGGAAGAGGACGAGGATGGATTAGTGTAGGAACTGGATTCTGAAAATTCTGAGGATGAAGTGAAGGTACTGATTCCTTCTGCATGGGAGCAGGACATATCCACCGGCCTTACGGTCAAGATGGCCAGGAGACTTCATGGAAGTATAATCTGAACCAAGTACAGATAGGGGCTATGTTTGATACAAAGAAAAAAATTAAGTATGCGGTGATAAAGTGGGCTATGTCTGCGCAGAGGGTTTTCTGGACACACATATCAAGTCCAACAAACTATACTGTGAAGTGTGTTGAAACAGGTTGTCCTGGGAAGGTGCACGGGCACGTGCCGAAGTATGACTGAAGGAAATATGCCCTAGAGGCAATAATAAAGTTATTATTTATTTCCTTATATCATGATAAATATCTATTATTCATGCTAGAATTGTATTAACCGGAAACACAATACATGTGTGAATACATAGACAAACTGAGTGTCACTAGTATGCCTCTACTTGACTAGCTCGTTGATCAAAGATGGTTATGTTTCCTAACCATAGACATGAGTTGTCATTTGATTAACGGGATCACATCATTAGGAGAATGATGTGATTGACTTGACCCATTCTGTTAGCTTAGCACTTGATCGTTTAGTTTGTTGCTATTGCTTTCTTCATGACTTATACATGTTCCTATGACTATGAGATTATGCAACTCCCGTTTACCGGAGGAACACTTTGTGTGCTACCAAACGTCACAACGTAACTGGGTGATTATAAAGGTGCTCTACAGGTGTCTCTGAAGGTACTTGTTGGGTTGGCGTATTTAGAGATTAGGATTTGTCACTCTGATTGTCGGAGAGGTATCTCTGGGCCCACTCGGTAATGCACATCACTATAAGCCTTGCAAACATTGCAACTAATGAGTTAGTTGTGGGATGATGTATTACGGAACGAGTAAAGAGACTTGCCAGTAACGAGATTGAATTAGGTATTGAGATACCGACGATCGAATCTCGGGCAAGTAACATAACGATGAAAAAGGGAACAACGTATGTTGTTATGCGGTTTGACCGATAAAGATCTTCATAGAATATGTAGGAGCCAATATGAGCATCCAGGTTCCGCTATTGGTTATTGACCGGAGACGTGTCTCAGTCATGTCTACATAGTTCTCGAACCCGTAGGGTCTGGACGCTTAAAGTTCGATGACGGTTATATTATGAGTTTATGTGTTTTGATGTACCGAAGGAGTTCGGAGTCCCGGATGAGATCGGGACATGACGAGGAGTCTCGAAATGGTCGAGACGTAAAGATCGATATATTGGACGACTATATTCAGACATTGGAAAGGTTTCGAGTGATTCGGGTATTTTCAGAAGTACCGGAGAGTTACGGGAATTCGTATTGGCAGTGGCGAAGCCACGCTATAACTGTGTAGTCGCTTGACTACACAGGTTTCTCGTACGACATCGACCCCCACATCTGTATACTACGTCGTTGAACCAGGCAACCAGCAATATTTAACTACACAGGCCCATCTATTCTTTTATTTTTCTGCTTGTGTAACAATTAGTTGGGCCACTACTGGGCCATATCGCAAGAAGAAATCCAAAATCCCTAACTGATCGCACTAGTTGATCCTCAAATTACGTGATCTCGTTGGCTCCTTCATGCATGCCTCTCCAATGACCGTGGACGGCCGCCGCAGCACATCGCCTTCAGACTTGCTACTCCGGCGACCGGCGTCGGCAGTGCGTCGGTGATCTTTGGCTGGACTGTAGACGTGAGACATGAGGAATGACCACGTTGGGCCGTCCGGCGAGCCGCGAGCGGCGCACCCGCGGCTGCACAAGATTTGTCGATCTGAAACTCTGAATCAATCGATCAATATTACTGTACTAGTCTGTATCTGATCCAACACAACTACACAAGGCAAGGCCCTCCACTTTTCTACTTCTACAGTTCATTATTTTCCAGTTTTTCTCTCACTAGGCACTAGCAATATTAAGATTTAGGATGTAGGAGATTATTTTTATTAAGAATAAGAATTGCATATTTTCCTTTTCTAAGCAGTAGATTTATTTTGTCAGGTCATTGGTTTGATAAATGGATAAATTTGTGAAGAAGTGGCAGTCCAACTCAAATGTTGCAAATACCACACAACAGCAATCACCTGCGAATGAGCAAGAACAGACTCCCATTGATGCTCGAGCTGCTTTGGAACATGTGTTAATTAATAGCAATGCAAGGCCGCGCCCAGCTAAAGAAAAAGAGGAAATTGATACATCCAATCTTCCGCCAGATCCTGCGAATCGCATACCAATTTTCCAGTACAGTGCCAAAGTACGTGATGATGTGCGAAGAGCATACCTCCTGAGAGGCCCGTTCCAACCAACAGGACATGCTTTCCTTCAAACAGATTTCAAACGTCGTTTTAATGAAGAGTGGTTCAAGGATCACAAGTCTTGGTTGGAGTACAGTACAAAGGAAAATGCAGCATTTTGTCTTTGTTGCTATTTGTTTCAGAATGAAAGTCTAGGCCATGGTGGTGGAGACGTATTTTCAACAAAGGGGTGGAAAAGTTGGAATAATATAAAGAGATTGGATATTCATGTTGGGGGTCCTTCAAGTACTCATAATCAGAACATGAAAAGATGTGATGATCTAATGAACCAGAAGCAATCCATTGGAGTTGTCTTTCACAAGAAAACAAAGAAATCCAATATAGAGTACCAAACTCGGCTAATTGCGTCATTAGATATTGCAAGGTTGCTTCTTGTTTTGGGCTTGCCATTTCGAGGTCATGATGAAAGCGAGTCTTCTTCGAGGAAGGGAAATTTTCTAACTTTTTATGATTGGTATGTTGCACGTTGTCCTGATGTGGCTGCTGTTGCTTTGAAGAATGCTCCTCAGAATTTAAAGTTGGTTTCTTCTACTATCCATAAAGATATTGTGAAAGCTTGTGCTATAGAAACAGTGAAAGCAATCATAGAAGATCTGGGAGATGAATGCTTTGCTATATTGGTTGATGAATCTCATGATGTATCTCACAAGGAACAAATGGCTCTTGCTATAAGATATGTTGACAAAAGGGGGTTTTCAGTGGAGCGTGTTATTGGCCTTTCTCATGTTACTCAAACAACTTCTCTTGCTCTCCAACAAGCTATTTATGCAGTGCTTAAAAAACATAACATTAGCCCTTCTCGAATTTGTGGCCAAGGCTATGATGGAGCTAGTAATATGCAAGGGCATTTGAATGGTTTGAAAACTTTAGTAATGGAAGATTCTAGGACTGCTCATAGCATCCATTGTTTTGCTCATCAACTTCAACTGACACTAGTTGCAGTTGCAAAAAACCATGAAGATGTGGTGTGGCTTTTTGAGTGGATGAGTGTTCTTCTCTCCACAGTGGGAAATTCTTTTAAGAACAAAGGTATGCTTAGAGAGAAACAAGCAAAAAGAGTCCAGACGGCACTGCAGAATGGATAACTTGAAACTGGTAGAGGTTTGAATCAAGAACTTGGACTTAAACGAGCTCGGGATACTCGTTGGGGGTCTCATTTCAGCTCTCTCTTGAATATGATTGTTATGTTCCCCTCGGTAATTGAAGTTGTTGATGATAATGCACAAAACGCCAGCAAAGCTCTCGATAGGATTAAAGCAAAAGGTGTTCTGGATGCTATTCAAACATTTGACTTTGTTTTCATGATGCACTTGATGAAGGCTATACTTGGGATTACTAATGATCTAAGCGTTGCTTTGCAAAGGAAGGATCAGGACATTGTGAATGCCATGTCATATCTTCACACAACCAAAAGAACGCTACAGGACATGAGAAACCAAGGTTGGGAAGGTATGATTAAAAAGGTTACTGATTTTTGCATTGAGCAAGATATTGAACTTTCTGATATGGATGCTATGCATATACCCCGAGGATCGAAATCAAAGCGTAAGGCTCAAACTGATGGCATATCAAATAAGAATTACTACCAAAGTGTGATGTATGTTGTTATTGATATATTATGTGTAGAGATTGATGACCGCTTTAGTGAAAGCAGCACAACCTTGCTTCTTGGGATGGCTTCTTTGGATCCTTCTGATTCGTTTGCTAATTTTGACAAAGAAAAAGTGTTATCAATGGCTCGTTTGTATCCAGATGATTTTGGGAGTGAAAGCAAGATTGAAGATCTTAGTGTCCAACTTGATAACTTCCTTGAAAATGTTCGTGATGATTCAAGACTCTCCAATTTGAAAGGGGTTAGTGATCTTTGCAGAAAACTCGTTGAGACAAAGAAGTACAATACCTTTCCTCTAGTATTTCTTTTGGTAAAGCTAGCATTGATCTTGCCAGTGGCGACGGCAACAGTTGAGAGAGCATTTTCCGCAATGAAATATATCAAGTCTGATTTGCGTAATAGAATAGGCGATGATTTCTTGTACCACTGTCTCATAACTTATGTTGAAACTGATGTATTCCAGTCTATTAGTACTGATGCTATTATGCATACGTATCAATGTATGCATCGTCGCAAAGAACTACTGCCATAGTTGGTTTGTAATAAAGTACGATATTTTATTCATGTTTATGATCTAATTTTTTTATTAATGAAGCTTGACATCACATGGTTTTGATCCTGGCACCGCCACTGCGTATTGGGCCTTAATGGGCCATACGGGAAAGGAGAAAAAGGCCTCAAAGGGTGGCCGCACCCCTCCCCATGGGCTGGTCCGAATTGGACTAGGGAGGGGGGCGCCCCCTTCCTTCCTTCTCCTTTTCCCTTCCCTTTCCTTCTCTCCTACTCCTACTACTTGGAAGGGATCCTGGTTCTACTAGGAAAGGGGAAATCCTACTCCCGATGGGAGTAGGACTCCCCTAGGACTTGCCATAGAGAGGACCGGCCCCTCCCCTCCTCCACTCCTTTATATACGTGGCGAGGGGGCACCCCATAGACACAACAATTGATCCCTTGGATCTCTTAGCCGTGTGCGGTGCCCCCCTCCACCATAATCCACCTCGGTCATATCGTAGCGGTGCTTAGGCGAAGCCCTGCGTCGGTAGAATATCATCATCGTCACCACGGCGTCGTGCTGACGGAACTCTCCCTCAAAGCTCGGCTGGATCGGAGTTCGAGGGACGTCATCGAGTTGAACGTGTGCAGAACTCGGAGGTGCCGTGCGTTTGGTACTTGATCGGTCGGATCGTGAAGACGTACGACTACATCAACCGCGTTGTGCTAACGCTTCCGCTTTCGATCTACGAGGGTACGTGGACACACTCTCCCCTCTTGTTGCTATGCATCACCATGATCTTGCGTGTGCATAGGAAATTTTTGAAATTACTACGTTCCCCAACAATGACATCCACTGGGTTGTCACCATTGTCGTCCCACATAATTGTGTGAGGAAGAACCTGCTGGTGAAGCATCCGAACCCGACTTCAAGTCTCATTGCGCAACTCATGTATACTGAGATAGTAGAGAAGAAAGATATGGAAGCAAAACATATCCAGACAACAGTGAAGGTCAGATGGAATTATGTCATTCCTTATGGGAAGGCTTGGAGGGCTAAGCAGAAGGCTATGGAGGAAAGGTTTGGGACGTTCTTCGACTCATATGATAATGTTGTCCATCTCCTTGCCATACTGAAGGACAGGAATCCCGGCACTTATGTGAACGTACAACACATGAGGTTGCTGAGTATACCAGATTTCAAGGTGTTGAAACGAGTGTTCTTCTCTTTCACTATGTGCATCAAAGCTTTCTGGCATTGTCCTCTTGTTATATTTGTGGGTGGTACATTCCTGACCGGTCAGTATAGAGGGCAAATCCTGACTGCTATTGGTGTGGACGGGAACAATCAAATCATCCCACTTGCCATGGCATTTGTGGAGGGTGAGAACTTTCCCAGCTGGGTATGGTTCTTCCGGCAAGTGAAAATTGCCATTCTGAAGGACCGACCAAACGTGTGTGTCATTCATGACAGACATGCTGGTATATTGAAGGCCGTGAAGACACTACGTAATCCAACAGTTGACGAACCAACACCTTGGAGGGACTTGCAGAGCCGGTGGTGCATGCGCCATCTTGGGGCTAATTTTTTCTCATAGTTCAAGAACAAGCGGTTGATGAACTTGTTCAAAAAATTATGCAAGCAGAGCCAGCAACGCAAATATGGATTTATTTGGTCAAAACTAGATGAGTTTACTAAGAAGCAGGTCCATGCGAGGAAGAAAATGAAAGAAGATCAGGTTAAATTAGCAACACTCATCACGGAGCTAGAGGAGCCAGTAGGTCTTTGTGACTTGCCAGCAATTGACCCTCCGAATACTAAGAGAAAGAAGGGAAGGGCAATAAAGAATTTTTCTGAGTGGATAGAGAAAGAGCCTCCAATGAATTGGTCTTTGCTGCATGACACACATGGAGCTAGGTATGGCCACATGACAACCAATCTTGCAGAGATGTATAACTTTGTGCTGAGAGGGAATAGAGCATTGCCACTCACAGCTATTGTGGAGGCTGTATTCCATGGCACTTTGAGATATTTCAGAGAAAGGCACGAGTTAGCAAAGAAGCATATTGAAGATAATCACAACACACCTTATTGTAGCCGTGTCATGGAATACATGGCAAAGAAGATAGAGAAAGCAAAGAAGCACACTGTCAGACTCATAGGGAATCAAGAAAGGAGGTATGAGGTTCAGCTTCCTACCGATGGTTTTGGTTCTGGACATGAGGTGAAGACACACGAGGTGAAAATTGGAACAGAATTTTATCCAACGTGTGAGTGTACATGCAACAAACCGAAGTTGTTGCACCTACCTTGCTCTCATGTGTTGGCTACCTGTGGCCAAATTGAGTTGGATGCTATCTCCTTCGTGTCCCCACTATTTAAAATAGGCAGTGCTCAACACATGGACAAGTGAGATGACAGGGTTTAGAGTCATTGGCAATTTCAACAATGTAAACGACGGTGAGAGAGTATACATCCCGCATCCAGACCTTCGGCGAACAAGTAGGGGCAGACGAAAAGCCCGTCGCATCCGAAACGATATGGACCAATCTGAAGCTGGTGGAGCAACCAGACAATGTTTGTTATGCGCGGCTTATGGGCATAGGATGAAATATTGTACCGACCTGAATAAGGATGGTGCTTCCACATCGACGAGTGCTTCCACATCGACGGCTGCGACAACAGGAGCAAGAGGCGGACGTGGTCGTGGCAGTCGAGGCCGAAGGGGCAGACGAGGAAGAAATAACTCACAAGCTATATAATGTGTCGTACTGTGTTTCAATATGTAATATGTGAGGACTATATTTTAATATGTAATATGTCAGGACTATGTTTAATTCGTAATATGTCAGGACTATGTTTTAATTTGTAATATGTCAGGACTATGTTTTAATTCGTAATATGTTAGGACTATGTTTAATTTGTAATATGCCGTACTATGTTTTAGTTTGTAATATGTTTGTACTATGTTTTCTTTGCACCTGAGAGTTGTTGTTTGAATTGCAGATATGTATTCGTATCCGTTGCTTAATGGTAACATCGATAGAAAGCACCGGGGCGCCCTTATGGAAGCGGGCAAGAACTTAGACGTGTTGGTCACTCGTACCCCAAAGACTAACTGGATGATACATGATTCATGGGTTAATAGGTATGTGTGCATATAATGGAATCCATATAATGACTTACTATGTTTGTCATACTTTTCATAGCCGCTAATAATCTCTTTATTTTGTAGGTTAAATTGGGCTGGACTTCTACCCTTGGCGCGACTGGTTGAGGGTACATTGGATGAGTGGGTTGATGGTCCGGACTTAGATGAGGCAGGTGAACCATTGCAGTTACACAAGAGGCAAGTGAAACGTTTCTCTTACAACAAGTCACTCCTTACCTGCTTAGTAGATAGATGGATACCAGAGACACATACGTTTCTGTTGGGGAACGCAGTAATTTCAAAAAAATTCCTACGCACACGCAAGATCATGGTGATGCATAGCAACGAGAGGGGAGAGTGTTATCTACGTACCCACGCAGACCGACTGCGGAAGCGTTGATGCAACATAGAGGAAGTAGTCGTACGTCTTCTTGATCCGACCGATCCAAGCACCGTTACTCCAGCACCTCCGAGTTCTTAGCACACGTACAACTCGATGACGATCCCCGGGCTCCAATCCAGCAAAGCGTCGGGGAGGAGTTTTGTCAGCACGATGGCGTGGTGACGATCTTGATGTTCTACCGTCGCAGGGCTTCGCCTAAGCACCGCTACAATATGATCGAGGTGGAATATGGAGGCAGGGGGCACCGCACACGGCTAAGGAACGATCTCAAGGATCAACTTGTGTGTCTAGAGGTGCCCCTGAAGGAAATATGCCCTAGAGGCAATAATAAAGTTATTATTTATTTCCTTATAATCATGATAAATGTTTATTATTCATGCTAGAATTGTATTAACCGGAAACATAATACATGTGTGAATACATAGACAAATAAAGTGTCACTAGTATGCCTCTACTTGACTAGCTCGTTAATGAAAGATGGTTATGTTTCCTGACCATGAACAATGAGTTGTTATTTGATTAACGAGGTCACATCATTAGTTGAATGATCTGATTGACATGACCCATTCCATTAGCTTAGCACCCGATCGTTTAGTATGTTGCTATTGCTTTCTTCATGACTTATACATGTTCCTATGACTATGAGATTATGCAACTCCCGTTTACCGGAGGAACACTTTGGGTACTACCAAACGTCACAACGTAACTGGGTGATTATAAAGGAGTACTACAGGTGTCTCCAATGGTCGATGTTGGGTTGGCGTATTTCGAGATTAGGATTTGTCACTCCGATTGTCGGAGAGGTATCTCTGGGCCCTCTCGGTAATACACATCACATAAGCCTTGCAAGCATTACAACTAATATGTTAGTTGTGAGATGATGTATTACGGAACGAGTAAAGAGACTTGCCAGTGACGAGATTGAACTAGGTATTGGATACCGACGATCGAATCTCGGGCAAGTAACATACCGATGACAAAGGGAACAACGTATGTTGTTATGCGGTCTGACCGATAAAGATCTTCGTAGAATATGTAGGAGCCAATATGGGCATCCAGGTCCCGCTATTGGTTATTGACCAGAGACATGTCTCGGTCATGTCTACATTGTTCTCGAACCCGTAGGGTCCGCACGCTTAAGGTTACGATGACAGTTATATTATGAGTTTATGCATTTTGATGTACCGAAGGTTGTTCGGAGTCCCGGATGTGATCACGGACATGACGAGGAGTCTCGAAATGGTCGAGACATAAAGATTGATATATTGGAAGCCTATGTTTGGACATCGGAAGTGTTCCGGGTGAAATCGGGATTTTACCGGGTTACCGGGAGGTTACCGGAACCCCCCGGGAACCACATGGGCCTTCATGGGCCTTAGTGGAAAGGAGAAAAGGGCAGCCCAAGGGGGCTGCGCGCCTCCCCCCTTCCCCTAGTCCTATTAGGACTAGGAGAGGTGGCCGGCCACCCCTCTCCCTCTTTCCCCCTTGGGAATCCTAATTGGAATAGGATTGGAGGGGAGTCCTACTCCCGGTAGGAGTAGGACTCCTCCTGCGCCTCCTCCTCCTGGCCGGCGCACCCTCCCCCCTTGGCTCCTTTATATACTGAGGCAGGGGCACCTCTAAACACACAAGTTGACACAAGTTGATCCACGTGATCAATTCCTTAGCCGTGTGCGGTGCCCCCTGCCCCCTGCCACGACGCCTTATGAACTGTGGTTTGGCAAGAAACCAAAGTTGTCGTTTCTTAAAGTTTGGGGCTGCGATGCTTATGTGAAAAAACTTCAAACTGATAAGCTCGAACCCAAATCGGAGAAATGTGTCTTCATAGGATACCCAAAGGAAACTGTTGGGTACACCTTCTATCACAGATCCGAAGGCAAAACATTCGTTGCTAAGAATGGATCATTTCTAGAGAAGGAGTTTCTCTCGAAAGAAGTGAGTGGGAGGAAAGTAGAACTTGACGAGGTAACTGTACCTGCTCCCTTACTGGAAAGTAGTTCATCACAGAAAACTGTTTCAGTGACACCTACACCGGTTAGTGAGGAAGCCAATGATAATGATCATGAAACTTCAGATCAAGATACTACTGAACCACGTAGATCAACCAGAGTAAGATCCGCGCCAGAGTGGTACGGAAATCCTGTTCTGGAAGTCATGCTACTAGATCATGATGAACCTACGAACTATGAAGAAGCGATGGTGAGCCCAGATTCCGCAAAGTGGCTAGAAGCCATGAAATCTGAGATGGGATCCATGTATGAGAACAAAGTATGGACTTTGGTTGACTTGCCCGATGATCGGCAAGCAATTGAGAATAAATGGATCTTTAAGAAGAAGACTGACGCTGATGGTAATGTTACTGTCTACAAAGCTCGACTTGTCGCAAAAGGTTTTCGACAAGTTCAAGGAATTGACTACGATGAGACCTTCTCACCCGTAGCGATGCTTAAGTCCGTCCGAATCATGTTAGCAATTGCCGCATTTTATGATTATGAAATTTGGCAAATGGATGTCAAAACTGCATTCCTGAATGGATTCCTGGAAGAAGAGTTGTATATGATGCAACCAGAAGGTTTTGTCGATCCAAAGGGAGCTAACAAAGTGTGCAAGCTCCAGCGATCCATTTATGGACTGGTGCAAGCCTCTCGGAGTTGGAATAAACGTTTTGATAGAGTGATCAAAGCATTTGGTTTTATACAGACTTTCGGAGAAGCCTGTATTTACAAGAAAGTGAGTGGGAGCTCTGTAGCATTTCTGATATTATATGTGGATGACATATTACTGATTGGAAATGATATAGAATTTCTGGATAGCATAAAGGGATACTTGAATAAAAGTTTTTCAATGAAAGACCTCGGTGAAGCTGCTTACATATTAGGCATTAAGATCTATAGAGATAGATCAAGACGCTTAATTGGACTTTCACAAAGCACATACCTTGACAAAATTTTGAAGAAGTTCAAAATGGATCAAGCAAAGAAAGGGTTCTTGCCTGTGTTACAAGGTGTGAAATTGAGTAAGACTCAATGCCCGACCACTGCAGAAGAAAGAGAGAATATGAAAGATGTTCCCTATGCATCAGCCATAGGCTCTATCATGTATGCAATGCTGTGTACCAGACCTGATGTGTGCCTTGCTATAAGTTTAGCAGGGAGGTACCAAAGTAATCCAGGAATGGATCACTGGACAGCGGTCAAGAACATCCTGAAATACCTGAAAAGGACTAAGGATATGTTTCTCGTATATGGAAGTGACAAAGAGCTCATCGTAAAAGGTTACGTTGATGCAAGCTTTGACACTGATCCGGATGATTCTAAATCGCAAACCGGATACGTGTTTACATTAAACGGTGGAGCTGTCAGTTGGTGTAGTTCTAAACAAAGCGTCGTAGCGGGATCTACATGTGAAGCGGAATACATAGCTGCTTCAGAAGCAGCAAATGAAGGAGTCTGGATGAAGGAGTTCATATCCGATCTAGGTGTCATACCTAGTGCATCGGGTCCAATGAAAATCTTTTATGACAATACTGGTGCAATTGCCTTGGCAAAGGAATCCAGATTTCACAAAAGGACCAAACACATCAAGAGACGCTTCAACTCCATCCGGGATCTAGTCCAGGTGGGAGACATAGAGATTTGCAAGATACATACGGATCTGAATGTTGCAGACCCGTTGACTAAGCCTCTTCCACGAGCAAAACATGATCAGCACCAAAGCTCCATGGGTGTTAGATTCATTACAGTGTAATCTAGATTATTGACTCTAGTGCAAGTGGGAGACTGAAGGAAATATGCCCTAGAGGCAATAATAAAGTTATTATTTATTTCCTTATAATCATGATAAATGTTTATTATTCATGCTAGAATTGTATTTACCGGAAACATAATACATGTGTGAATACATAGACAAACAGAATGTCACTAGTATGCCTCTACTTGACTAGCTCGTTAATCAAAGATGGTTATGTTTCCTAACCATGAACAATGAGTTGTTATTTGATTAACGAGGTCACATCATTAGTAGAATGATCTGATTGACATGACCCATTCCATTAGCTTAGCACCCGATCGTTTAGTATGTTGCTATTGCTTTCTTCATGACTTATACATGTTCCTATGACTATGAGATTATGCAACTCCCGTTTACCGGAGGAACACTTTGGGTACTACCAAACGTCACAACGTAACTGGGTGATTATAAAGGAGTACTACAGGTGTCTCCAATGGTCGATGTTGGGTTGGCGTGTTTCGAGATTAGGATTTGTCACTCCGATTGTCGGAGAGGTATCTCTGGGCCCTCTCGGTAATACACATCACATAAGCCTTGCAAGCATTACAACTAATATGTTAGTTGTGAGATGATGTATTACGGAACGAGTAAAGAGACTTGCCGGTAACGAGATTGAACTAGGTATTGGATACCGACGATCGAATCTCGGGCAAGTAACATACCGATGACAAAGGGAACAACGTATGTTGTTATGCGGTCTGACCGATAAAGATCTTCGTAGAATATGTAGGAGCCAATATGGGCATCCAGGTCCCGCTATTGGTTATTGACCAGAGACGTGTCTCGGTCATGTCTACATTGTTCTCGAACCCGTAGGGTCCGCACGCTTAAGGTTACGATGACAGTTATATTATGAGTTTATGCATTTTGATGTACCGAAGGTTGTTCGGAGTCCCGGATGTGATCACGGACATGACGAGGAGTCTCGAAATGGTCGAGACATAAAGATTGATATATTGGAAGTCTATGTTTGGACATCGGAAGTGTTCCGGGTGAAATCGGGATTTTACCGGGTTACCGGGAGGTTACCGGAACCCCCCGGGAACCATATGGGCCTTCATGGGCCTTAGTGGAAAGGAGAAAGGGGCAGCCCAAGGGGCTGCGCGCCTCCCCCCTTCCCCTAGTCCTATTAGGACTAGGAGAGGTGGCCGGCCACCCTTCTCCTCTTTCCCCCTTTGGGGATTCCTAGTTGGAATAGGATTGGAGGGGAGTCCTACTCCCGGTAGGAGTAGGACTCCTCCTGCGCCACCTCCTCCTGGCCGGTGCCTCCTCCCCCCCTTGGCTCCTTTATATACGGAGGCAGGGGCACCTCTAAACACACAAGTTGACACAAGTTGATCCACGTGATCGATTCCTTAGCCGTGTGCGGTGCCCCCTGCCACCATATTCCTGGATACTACTGTAGCGGAGTTTAGGCGAAGCCCTGCTGCTGTAGTTCATGAAGATCGTCACCACGCCGTCGTGCTGACGAAACTCTTCCCCGACACTTTGCTGGATCGGAGTCCGGGGATCGTCATCGAGCTGAACGTGTGCTCGAACTCGGAGGTGTCGTAGTTTCGGTGCTTGATCGGTTGGATCGTGAAGACGTACGACTACTTCCTCTACGTCGTGTCATCGCTTCCGCAGTCGGTCTGCGTTGGGTACGTAGACAACACTCTCCCCTCGTTGCTATGCATCACATGATCTTGCGTGTGCGTAGGAAATTTTTGAAATTACTACGAAACCCAACAGTGGCATCCGAGCCTAGGTTACTTATGTTGATGTTATATGCACGAGTAGAACACAAGTGAGTTGTGGACGATACAAGTCATACTGCCTACCAGCATGTCATACTTTGGTTCGGCGGTATTGTTGGACGAGACGACCCGGACCAACCTTACGCGTACGCTTACGCGAGACCGGTTCCCTCGACGTGCTTTGCACATAGATGGCTTGCGGGCGACTGTCTCTCCAACTTTAGTTGAACCAAGCATGGCTACGCCCGGTCCTTGCGAAGGTTAAAACGGAGTCTATTTGACAAACTATCGTTGTGGTTTTGATGCGTAGGTGAGATTGGTTCTTACTTAAGCCCGTAGCAGCCACGTAAAACATGCAACAACAAAGTAGAGGACGTCTAACTTGTTTTTGCAGGGCATGTTGTGATGTGATATGGTCAAGGCATGATGCTGAATTTTATTGTATGAGATGATCATGTTTTGTAACCGAGTTATCGGCAACTGGCAGGAGCCATATGGTTGTCGCTTTATTGTATGCAATGCAATCGCGATGTAATGCTTTACTTTATTACTAAACGGTAGTGATAGTCGTGGAAGCATAAGATTGGCGAGACGACAACGATGCTACGATGGAGATCAAGGTGTCGCGCCGGTGACGATGGTGATCATGACGGTGCTTCGGAGATGGAGATCACAAGCACAAGATGATGATGGCCATATCATATCACTTATATTGATTGCATGTGATGTTTATCTTTTTATGCATCTTATCTTGCTTTGATTGACGGTAGCATTATAAGATGATCTCTCACTAAATTATCAAGAAGTGTTCTCCCTGAGTATGCACCGTTGCCAAAGTTCGTCGTGCCCAGACACCACGTGATGATCGGGTGTGATAAGCTCTACGTCCATCTACAACGGGTGCAAGCCAGTTTTGCACACGCAGAATACTCAGGTTAAACTTGACGAGCCTAGCATATGCAGATATGGCCTCGGAACACGGAGACCGAAAGGTCGAGCGTGAATCATATAGTAGATATGATCAACATAATGATGTTCACCATGAAACTACTCCATCTCACGTGATGATCGGACATGGTTTAGTTGATTTGGATCACGTGATCACTTAGAGGATTAGAGGGATGTCTATCTAAGTGGGAGTTCTTAAGTAATATGATTAATTGAACTTAAATTTATCATGAACTTAGTCCTGGTAGTATTTTGCAAATCATGTTGTAGATCAATAGCTCGCGTTGTTGCTTCCCTGTGTTTATTTTGATATGTTCCTAGAGAAAATTGTGTTGAAAAATGTTAGTAGCAATGATGCGGATTTGATCCGTGATCTGAGGTTTATCCTCATTGCTGCACAGAAGAATTATGTCCTTAATGCACCGCTAGGTGACGGACCTATTGCAGGAGCAGATGCAGACGTTATGAACGTTTGGCTAGCTCAATATGATGACTACTTGATAGTTTAGTGCACCATGCTTAACGGCTTAGAATCGGGACTTCAAAGACGTTTTGAACGTCATGGACCATATGAGATGTTCCAGGAGTTGAAGTTAATATTTCAAGCAAATACCCGAGTTGTGAGATATGAAGTCTACAACAAGTTCTATAGCTAAAAGATGGAGGAGAATCGCTCAACTAGTGAGCATGTGCTCAGATTGTCTGGGTACTTCAATCGCTTGAATCAAGTGGGAGTTAATCTTCCAGATAAGATAGTGATTGACAGAATTCTCTAGTCACCATCACCAAGTTAGTAGAACTTCGTGATGAACTATAGTATGCAAGGGATGATGAAAATGATTCCCGAGCTCTTCGTGATGTTGAAATCAACGAAGGTAGAAATCAAGAAAGAGCATCAAGTGTTGATGGTTGACAAGATCACTAGTTTCAAGAAAAGGGAAAGAAAGGGGAACTTCAAGTAGATTGACAAGCAAGTTGTCACTCCCACGAAGAAGCCCAAAGCTGAACCAAAGCCTGAAACTGAGTGCTTACACTGCAAAGGAAATGGTCACTGGAAGCGGAACTACCCTAAATATTTGGTGGATAAGAAGGATGGCAAAGTGAAAAAGGGTATATTTGATATACAGGTGTTTGATGTGTGCTTTACTAGTGTTTATAGCAACCCCTCGGTATTTGGTACTGGTTCAGTTGCTAAGAGTAGTAACTCGAAACGGGAGTTGCAGAATAAACAGAAACTAGTTAAGGGTGAAGTGATGATGTGTGTTGAAAGTAGTTTCAAGATTGATATGATCATCATCGCACACTCCCTATTCTTTCGGGATTAGTGTTGAACCTAAATAAATGTTATTTGGTGTTTGCGTTGAGCATGAATATGATTTGATCGTGTTTATTGCAATACGGTTATTCATTTAAGTAAGAGAATAAACTGTTGTTCTGTTTACATGAATAAAACCTTATATGGTTACACACCCAATGAAAATGGTTCATTGGATCTCGATCGTAGTGATACACATATTCATAATATTGATGCCAAAAGATGCAAAGTTAATAATGATAGTGCAACTTATTTGTGGCACTGCCGTTTGGGTCATATCGGTGTAAAGCGCATGAAGAAACTCCATAAAGATGGATTTTCGGAATCACTTGGTTATGAATCATTTGATGCTTGCGAACCGTGCCTTTTGGGCAAGATGACTAAAACTCCGTTCTTCGGAACAATGGAACGAGTTACTGACTTGTTGGAAATAATACATACTGATGTATGCAGACCAATGAGTATGAAGGCTCGTGGCAAGTATCATTATTTTCTGACCTTCACAAGATGATTTGAGCAGATATGGGTATATCTACTTGATGAAATATAAGTCTGAAATAGTTGAAAGGTTCAAAGAATTTCAGAGTGAAGTTGAAAATCATCGTAACAAGAAAATAAAGTTTCTGCGATCTGATCGTAGAGATGAATATTTGAGTTACGAGTTTGGTCTTCAATTAAAACAATGTGGAATAGTTTCACAGCTCACGCCACCTGGAACACCACAACGTTATGGTGTGTCCGAACGTCGTAACCGCACTTTATTGGATATGGTGCAATCTATGATGTCTCTTACTGATTTACCAATATTGTTTTGGGGTTATGCATTAGAGACAGCTGCATTCACATTAAAAGGGCACCATCTAAATCCGTTGAGATGACACCGTATGAACTATGGTTTAGCAGTAAACCTAAGCTGTCATTTCTTAAAGTTTGGAGTTGTGATGCTTATAAGAAAAAAAAGGTTTTTTAACTTGATAAGCTCGAACCCAAATCAGAGAAGTGCGTCTTCATAGAATACCCAAAGGAAATTGTTGGGTACACCTTCTATCACAGATCCGAAGGCAAATTTGTTGCTGATAATAGATCCTTTCTAGAGAAGGAGTTTCTCTCGAAAGAAGTGAGTGGGAGGAAAGTAGAACTTGATAAGGTAACTGTACCTACTCCCTTATTGGAAAGTAGTTCATCACAGAAATCAGTTCCTGTGACAAATACACCAATTAGTGAGGAAGCTAATGATATTGATCATGAAACTTCAGATCAAGTTACTACAGAACCTCGTAGGTCTTCCAGAGTAAGATCCGCACCAAAGTGGTGTAGTAATCATGTTCTGGAAGTCATGTTACTAGACCATGATGAACCTACGAACTATGAGGAAGCGATGATGAGCCCAGATTCCGCGAAATGGCTCGAGGCCATAAAATCTGAGATATGATCCATGTATGAGAACAAAGTATGGACTTTGATTGACTTGCTCGATGATCAGCAAGCTATCTTAAATGAATGGATCTTCAAGAGGAAGACGGACACTGATAGTAGTGTTACTATCTACAAAGCTAGACTTGTCGAAAAAGGTTTTTGACAAAGTTCAAGATGTTGAATACAATGAGATTTTCTCACTCGTATTGATGCTTAAGTCCGTCCAAATCATGTTAGCAATTGCCGCATTTTATGATTATGAAATTTGGCAGATGGATGTCAAAACTGCATTCCTGAATGGATTTCTGGAAGAAGAGTTGTATATGATGCAACCGGAAGGTTTTGTCAATCCTAAAGGTGCTAACAAAATGTGCAAGTTCCAGTGATCCATCTATGGACTGGTACAAGCATCTCGGAGTTGGAATATACGCTTTGATAAGTTGATCAAAGCATATAGTTTTATATGGACTTACGATGAAGCCTGTATTTACAATAAAGTGAGTGGGAGCACTACAACCTTTCTGATTAGTATATGTGAGTGACATATTGTTGATCAGAAATGATGTAGAATTTTTCTGCAAAGCATAAAGGAGTGTTTTAAAGGAGTTCCTTAAAAGGAAAAGACCTCAGTAAAAGCTACTTACATATTGAGCATCAAGATCTATTGAGATAGATCAAGACGCTTGATAAGATTTTCAATGAGTACATACCTTGGCAAGATTTTGAAATAGTTCAAAATGGAACAGTCAAAGAAAGAGTTCTTGCCTGTGTTGCAAAGGTATGAAATTGAGTAAGACTCAAATCCCGACCACAGCAGAAAATAGAAAGAGAATGAAAAGTCATTCCCTGTGCCTCAGTCATAAGTTCTATAAAGTATGCTATGCTATGTACCAGACCTATTGTATACCTTGCTCTGAATTTGGCAAGAGAGTACAATAGTGATCTAGGAGTAGATCACTGGACATTGGTCAAGAATATCCTTAGTAAGGACTAAGGAGATGTTTCTCGATTATGGAGGTGATAAAAGAGTTTGTTGTAAAAGTTACATCAGTGCAAACTTTTACACTGATCCAGATGACACTAAGTCTCAACCTGGATACATATTGAAAGTGGGAGCAATTAGCTAGAGTAGCTCCGTGCAGAGCATTGTTGACATAAATATTTGCAAAATACTTACGGATCTGAATGTGACAGACCCGTTGACTAAGATTCTCTCACAAGCAAAACATGATCGCACCTTAGTACTCCTTGGGTGTTAATCACATAGCGATGTGAACTAGATGACTGAATCTAGTAAACCCTTTGGGTGTTGATCACATATCGATGTGAACTATGGGTGTTAATCACATGGTGATGTGAACTATTGCTGTTAAATCACATGGCGATGTGAACTAGATTATTGACTCTAGTGCAAGTGGGAGACTGAAGGAAATATGCCCTAGAGGCAATAATAAAGTTATTATTTATTTCCTTATAATCATGATAAATGTTTATTATTCATGCTAGAATTGTATTAACCGGAAACATAATACATGTGTGAATACATAGACAAACAAAGTGTCACTAGTATGCCTCTACTTGACTAGCTCGTTAATCAAAGATGGTTATGTTTCCTAACCATGAACAATGAGTTGTTATTTGATTAACGAGGTCACATCATTAGTTGAATGATCTGATTGACATGACCCATTCCATTAGCTTAGCACCCGATCGTTTAGTATGTTGCTATTGCTTTCTTCATGACTTATACATGTTCCTATGACTATGAGATTATGCAACTCCCGTTTACCGGAGGAACACTTTGGGTACTACCAAACGTCACAACGTAACTGGGTGATTATAAAGGAGTACTACAGGTGTCTCCAATGGTCGATGTTGGGTTGGCGTATTTCGAGATTAGGATTTGTCACTCCGATTGTCGGAGAGGTATCTCTGGGCCCTCTCGGTAATACACATCACATAAGCCTTGCAAGCATTACAACTAATATGTTAGTTGTGAGATGATGTATTACGGAACGAGTAAAGAGACTTGCCGGTAACGAGATTGAACTAGGTATTGGATACCGACGATCGAATCTCGGGCAAGTAACATACCGATGACAAAGGGAACAACGTATGTTGTTATGCGGTCTGACCGATAAAGATCTTCGTAGAATATGTAGGAGCCAATATGGGCATCCAGGTCCCGCTATTGGTTATTGACCAGAGACGTGTCTCGGTCATGTCTACATTGTTCTCGAACCCGTAGGGTCCGCACGCTTAAGGTTACGATGACAGTTATATTATGAGTTTATGCATTTTGATGTACCGAAGGTTGTTCGGAGTCCCGGATGTGATCACGGACATGACGAGGAGTCTCGAAATGGTCGAGACATAAAGATTGATATATTGGAAGTCTATGTTTGGACATCGGAAGTGTTCCGGGTGAAATCGGGATTTTACCGGGTTACCGGGAGGTTACCGGAACCCCCCGGGAACCATATGGGCCTTCATGGGCCTTAGTGGAAAGGAGAAAGGGGCAGCCCAAGGGGCTGCGCGCCTCCCCCCTTCCCCTAGTCCTATTAGGACTAGGAGAGGTGGCCGGCCACCCCTTCTCCTCTTTCCCCCTTTGGGGATTCCTAGTTGGAATAGGATTGGAGGGGAGTCCTACTCCCGGTAGGAGTAGGACTCCTCCTGCGCCACCTCCTCCTGGCCGGCGCCTCCTCCCCCCCTTGGCTCCTTTATATACGGAGGCAGGGGCACCTCTAAACACACAAGTTGACACAAGTTGATCCACGTGATCGATTCCTTAGCCGTGTGCGGTGCCCCCTGCCACCATATTCCTCGATAATACTGTAGCGGAGTTTAGGCGAAGCCCTGCTGCTGTAGTTCATCAAGATCGTCACCACGCCGTCGTGCTGACGAAACTCTTCCCCGACACTTTGCTGGATCGGAGTCCGGGGATCGTCATCGAGCTGAACGTGTGCTCGAACTCGGAGGTGCCGTAGTTTCGGTGCTTGATCGGTTGGATCGTGAAGACGTACGACTACTTCCTCTACGTCGTGTCATCGCTTCCGCAGTCGGTCTGCGTTGGGTACGTAGACAACACTCTCCCCTCGTTGCTATGCATCACATGATCTTGCGTGTGCGTAGGAAATTTTTGAAATTACTACGAAACCCAACAGCCCCCTTCCCCCGTATATAAAGGATCCAAGGGGGAGGGGGTGGCCGGCCAGGAGGAGGGCGCAGGAGGAGTCCTGCTCCTACCGGGAGTAGGACTCCCCCCAATCCTAGTTGGAATAGGATTCCCCGAGGGGGAAAGAGAGAGAGGGGGGCCGGCCACCTCTCCTTGTCCTAATAGGACTAGGGGAGGGGGGAGGCGCGCGGCCCACCTTGGGCTGCCCCTTTCTCCTTTCCACTATAGCCCACTAAGGCCCATATAGCTCCCGGGGGGTTCCGGTAACCTCCCGGTACTCCGGTAAAATCTCGATTTCACCCGGGACACTTCCGATATCCAAACATAGGCTTCCAATATATCAATCTTTATGTCTCGACCATTTCGAGACTCCTCGTCATGTCCGTGATCACATCCGGGACTCCGAACTAATTTCAGTACATCAAAATGCATAAACTCATAATAACTGTCATCGTAACGTTAAGTGTGCGGACCCTATGGTTCGAGAACAATGCAGACATGACTGAGACACATCTCCGGTCAATAACCAATAGCGGGACCTGGATGCCCATATTGGCTCCTACATATTCTACGAAGATCTTTATCAGTCAGACCGCATAACAACATACGTTGTTCCCTTTGTCATCGGTATGTTACTTGCCCGAGATTCGATCGTCGGTATCCAATACCTAGTTCAATCTCGTTACCGGCAAGTCTCTTTACTCGTTCCGTAATACATCATCTCACAACTAACATATTAGTTGTAATGCTTGCAAGGCTTATGTGATGTGCATTACCGAGAGGGCCCAGAGATACCTCTCCGACAATCGGAGTGACAAATCCTAATCTCGAAATACGCCAACCCAACATGTACCTTTGGAGACACCTGTAATGCTCCTTTATAATCACCCAGTTACGTTGTGACGTTTGGTAGCACCCAAAGTGTTCCTCCGGCAAACGGGAGTTGCATAATCTCATAGTCATAGGAACATGTATAAGTCATGAAGAAAGCAATAGCAACATACTAAACGATCGGGTGCTAAGCTAATGGAATGGGTCATGTCAATCAGATCATTCAACTAATGATGTGACCTCGTTAATCAAATAACAACACTTTGTTCATGGTTAGGAAACATAACCATCTTTGATTAACGAGCTAGTCAAATAGAGGCATACTAGTGACACTCTGTTTGTCTATGTATTCACACATGTATTATGTTTCCGGTTAATACAATTCTAGCATGAATAATAAACATTTATCATGATATAAGGAAATAAATAATAACTTTATTATTGCCTCTAGGGCATATTTCCTTGGGACAATTGCATTTTTACCCCTAGTTGGTTCCTACCCACGGGTTTTGCCCTTACTTTTCAAGCTTGCTCAGTTTTGCCCTTACTTTTTCCATTGACATCCCTCGAATATCCTTTGACCGTTTGACCAAAACTTTGAAAATTCATAACTAATTCATACAAACTCTGAAAAATGCAAATAAGATATCAAAATGTTCACATAAACATTACCTTTATGGGCATATCATTTACATTCAGGACAAAAGCATCGTTTAAACTACCCAAGGTAATTAATGTTATTAACATTATTAAAAATAAATAGGTATAAACAATAGTTTTTTTCATGAATAAAAATTACATGCAAATGTAGGTGATGTTTTCTGAACATCCTGATAACTTATTTGCATTTTTCTGAGTTTGTATCAACTTGTTATGAATGTTCTAACGACTTTGACCATTATTTGGAAACTTCATAACATGTTGATATGAACTCAGGAAAATGCAAATAAGGTATCAGGATGTTCAGAAAAATCATCTACATTTGCATATAATTTTTATTCACGAAAAAAATATTGCTTATACCTATTTATTTTTAATAATGTTAATAACATTAATTATCTCGGGTAGTTTAAACGATGCTTTTTTCCTGAATGCAAATGATATGCCCATAAAGGTAATGTTTATCTAGACATTTTGATATCTTATTTGCATTTTTTTGATTTTGTATGAATTAGTTATGAATTTTCAAAGTTTTGGTCAAACGGTCAAAGGGCATTCGAGGGACCTCGATGGAAAAAGTAAGGGCAAAACTGAGCAAGCTTGAAAAGTAAGGGCAAAACCCGTGGGTAGGAACCAACTAGGGGTAAAAATGCAATTGTCCCCATTTCTTTCAGTCTCCCACTTGCACTAGAGTCAATAATCTAGATTACACAGTAATGATTCTAACACCCATGGAGCCTTGGTGTTGATCATGTTTTTCTCGTGGAAGAGGCTTAGTCAACGGATCTGCAACATTCAGATCCGTATGTATCTTGCAAATCTCTATGTCTCCCACCTGGACTAAATCCCGGATGGAATTGAAGCGTCTCTTGATGTGCTTGGTTCTCTTGTGAAATCTGGATTCCTTTGCCAAGGCAATTGCACCAGTATTGTCACAAAAGATTTTCATTGGACCCGATGCACTAGGTATGACACCTAGATCGGATATGAACTCCTTCATCCAGACTCCTTTGTTCGCTGCTTCCGAAGCAGCTATGTACTCCGCTTCACATGTAGATCCCGCTACGACGCTTTGTTTAGAACTGCACCAACTGACAGCTCCACCGTTTAATGTAAACACGTATCCGGTTTGCTATTTAGAATCGTCCGGATCAGTGTTAAATCTCGCATCAACGTAACCTTTTTACGATGAGCTCTTTGTCACCTCCATATACGAGAAACATATCCTTAGTCCTTTTCAGGTATTTCAGGATGTTCTTGACCGCTGTCCAGTGATCCACTCCTGGATTACTTTGGTACCTCCCTGCTAAACTTATAGCAAGGCACACATCAGGTCTGGTATACAGCATTGCATACATGATAGAGCCTATGGCTGAAGCATAGGGAACATCTTTCATTTTCTCTCTATCTTCTGCAGTGGTCGGGCATTGAGTCTGACTCAACTTCACACCTTGTAACACAGGCAAGAACCCTTTCTTTGCTTGATCCATTTTGAACTTTTTCAAAATCTTGTCAAGGTATGTGCTTTGTGAAAGTCCAATTAAGCATCTTGATCTATCTCTATAGATCTTTATGCCTAATATGTAAGCAGCTTCATCGAGGTCTTTCATCGAAAAACTCTTATTCAAGTATCCCTTTATGCTATCCAGAAATTCTATATCATTTCCAATTAGTAATATGTCATCCACATATAATATCAGAAATGCTACAGAGCTCCCACTCACTTTCTTGTAAATACAGGCTTCTCCGAAAGTCTGTATAAAACCAAATGCTTTGATCACACTATCAAAGCGTTTATTCCAACTCCGAGAGGCTTGCACCAGTCCATAAATGGATCGCTGGAGCTTGCACACTTTGTTAGCTCCCTTTGGATCGACAAAACCTTCTGGTTGCATCATATACAACTCTTCTTCCAGAAATCCATTCAGGAATGCAGTTTTGACATCCATTTGCCAAATTTCATAATCATAAAATGCGGCAATTGCTAACATGATTCGGACAGACTTAAGCATCGCTACGGGTGAGAAGGTCTCATCATAGTCAACCCCTTGAACTTGTCGAAAACCTTTTGCGACAAGTCGAGCTTTGTAGACAGTAACATTACCGTCAGCGTCAGTCTTCTTCTTGAAGATCCATTTATTCTCAATCGCTTGCCGATCATCGGGCAAGTCAACCAAAGTCCATACTTTGTTCTCATACATGGATCCCATCTCAGATTTCATGGCTTCAAGCCATTTTGCGGAATCTGGGCTCACCATCGCTTCTTCATAGTTCGTAGGTTCATCATGATCTAGTAGCATGACTTCCAGAACAGGATTACCGTACCACTCTGGCGCGGATCTCACTCTGGTTGATCTACGAGGTTCAGTAGTATCTTGATCTGAAGTTTCATGATCATTATCATTAGCTTCCTCACTAACTGGTGTAGGTGTCACTGAAACAGTTTTCTGTGATGTACTACTTTCCAGTAAGGGAGCAGGTACAGTTACCTCGTCAAGTTCTACTTTCCTCCCACTCACTTCTTTCGAGAGAAACTCCTTCTCTAGAAAGTTTCCGAATTTAGCAACAAAAGTCTTGCCTTCGGATCTGTGATAGAAGGTGTATCCAATAGTTTCCTTTGGATATCCTATGAAGACACATTTCTCCGATTTGGGTTCGAGCTTATCAGGTTGAAGCTTTTTCACATAAGCATCGCAGCCCCAAACTTTCAGAAACGACAACTTTGGTTTCTTGCCAAACCACAGTTCATAAGGCGTCGTCTCAACGGATTTTGATGGTGCCCTATTTAACGTGAATGCGGCCGTCTCTAGAGCGTATCCCCAAAACGATAGCGGTAAATCAGTAAGAGACATCATAGATCGCACCATATCTAGTAAAGTACGATTACGACGTTCGGACACACCATTACGCTGTGGTGTTCCGGGTGGCGTGAGTTGCGAAACTATTCCACAATTTTTCAAATGTACACCAAACTCGTAACTCAAATATTCTCCTCCACGATCAGATCGTAGAAACTTTATTTTCTTGTTACGATGATTTTCAACTTCACTCTGAAATTCTTTGAACTTTTCAAATGTTTCAGACTTGTGTTTCATTAAGTAGATATACCCATATCTGCTTAAGTCATCTGTGAAGGTGAGAAAATAACGATATCCGCCACGAGCCTCAATATTCATCGGACCACATACATCTGTATGTACGATTTCCAACAAATCTGTTGCTCTCTCCATAGTACCGGAGAACGGTGTTTTAGTCATCTTGCCCATGAGGCACGGTTCGCAAGTACCAAGTGATTCATAATCAAGTGGTTCCAAAAGTCCATCAGTATGGAGTTTCTTCATGCGCTTTACACCGATATGACCTAAACGGCAGTGCCACAAATAAGTTGCACTATCATTATCAACTCTGCATCTTTTGGCTTCAACATTATGAATATGTGTATTACTACTATCGAGATTCAATAAGAATAGACCACTCTTCAAGGGTGCATGACCATAAAAGATATTACTCATATAAATAGAACAACCATTATTCTCTGATTTAAATGAATAACCGTCTCGCATTAAACAAGATCCAGATATAATGTTCATGCTCAACGCTGGCACCAAATAACAATTATTTAGGTCTAATACTAATCCCGAAGGTAGATGTAGAGGTAGCGTGCCGACCGCGATCACATCGACTTTGGAACCGTTTCCCACGCGCATCGTCACCTCGTCCTTAGCCAATCTTCGCTTAATCCGTAGTCCCTGTTTCGAGTTGCAAATATTAGCAACAGAACCAGTATCAAATACCCAGGTGCTACTGCGAGCATTGGTAAGGTACACATCAATAACATGTATATCACATATACCTTTGTTCACCTTGCCATCCTTCTTATCCGCCAAATACTTGGGGCAGTTCCGCTTCCAGTGACCAGTCTGCTTGCAGTAGAAGCACTCAGTTTCAGGCTTAGGTCCAGACTTGGGTTTCTTCTCTTGAGCAGCAACTTGCTTGCCGTTCTTCTTGAAGTTCCCCTTCTTCTTCCCTTTGCCCTTTTTCTTGAAACTAGTGGTCTTATTGACCATCAACACTTGATGCTCCTTCTTGATTTCTACCTCCGCAGCTTTCAGCATTGCGAAGAGCTCGGGAATAGTCTTGTTCATCCCTTGCATATTATAGTTCATCACGAAGCTCTTGTAGCTTGGTGGCAGTGATTGGAGAATTCTGTCAATGACGCAATCATCTGGAAGATTAACTCCCAATTGAATCAAGTGATTATTATACCCAGACATTTTGAGTATATGCTCACTGACAGAACTGTTCTCCTCCATCTTGCAGCTATAGAACTTATTGGAGACTTCATATCTCTCAATCCGGGCATTTGCTTGAAATATTAACTTCAACTCCTGGAACATCTCATATGCTCCATGACGTTCAAAACGTCGTTGAAGTCCCGATTCTAAGCCGTAAAGCATGGCACACTGAACTATCGAGTAGTCATCAGCTTTGCTCTGCCAGACGTTCATAACATCTGGTGTTGCTCCAGCAGCAGGCCTGGCACCCAGCGGTGCTTCCAGGACGTAATTCTTCTGTGCAGCAATGAGGATAATCCTCAAGTTACGGACCCAGTCCGTGTAATTGCTACCATCATCTTTCAACTTTGCTTTCTCAAGGAACGCATTAAAATTCAACGGAACAACAGCACGAGCCATCTATCTACAATCAACATAAACAAGCAAGATACTATCAGGGACTAAGTTCATGATAAATTTAAGTTCAATTAATCATATTACTTAAGAACTCCCACTTAGATAGACATCCCTCTAATCCTCTAAGTGATCACGTGATCCAAATCAACTAAACCATGTCCGATCATCACGTGAGATGGAGTAGTTTCATTGGTGAACATCACTATGTTGATCATATCTACTATATGATTCACGCTCGACCTTTCGGTCTCCGTGTTCCGAGGCCATATTTGTATATGCTTGGCTCGTCAAGTATAACCTGAGTATTCCGCGTGTGCAACTGTTTTGCACCCGTTGTATTTGAACGTAGAGCCTATCACACCCGATCATCACGTGGTGTCTCAGCACGAAGAACTTTCGCAACGGTGCATACTCAGGGAGAACACTTCTTGATAATTTAGTGAGAGATCATCTTATAATGCTACCGTCAATCAAAGCAAGATAAGATGCATAAAAGATAAACATCACATGCAATCAATATAAGTGATATGATATGGCCATCATCATCTTGTGCCTGTGATCTCCATCTCCGAAGCACCGTCATGATCACCATCGTCACCGGCGCGACACCTTGATCTCCATCGTAGCATCGTTGTCGTCTCGCCAATCTTATGCTTCTACGACTATCACTACCGCTTAGTAATAAAGTAAAGCATTACATCGCGATTGCATTGCATACAATAAAGCGACAACCATATGGCTCTTGCCAGTTGCCGATAACTCGGTTACAAAACATGATCATCTCATACAATAAAATTTAGCATCATGTCTTGGCCATATCACATCACAACATGCCCTGCAAAAACAAGTTAGACGTCCTCTACTTTGTTGTTGCAAGTTTTACGTGGCTGCTACGGGCTTAAGTAAGAACCAATCTCACCTACGCATCAAAACCACAACGATAGTTTGTCAAATAGACTCCGTTTTAACCTTCGCAAGGACCGGGCGTAGCCACACTTGGTTCAACTAAAGTTGGAGAGACAGTCGCCCACAAGCCACCTATGTGCAAAGCACGTCGGGAGAACCGGTCTCGCGTAAGCGTACGCGTAATGTTGGTCCGGGTCGTCTCGTCCAACAATACCGCCGAACCAAAGTATGACATGCTGGTAGGCAGTATGACTTATATCGCCCACAACTCACTTGTGTTCTACTCGTGCATATAACATCAAACCATAAAACCTAGGCTCGGATGCCACTGTTGGGGAACGCAGTAATTTCAAAAAAATTCCTACGCACACGCAAGATCATGGTGATGCATAGCAACGAGAGGGGAGAGTGTTATCTACATACCCACGCAGACCGACCGCGGAAGCGTTGACGCAACATAGAGGAAGTAGTCGTACGTCTTCTTGATCCGACCGATCCAAGCACCGTTACTCCGGCACCTCCGAGTTCTTAGCACACGTACAGCTCGATGACGATCCCCGGGCTCCGATCCAGCAAAGCGTCGGGGAGGAGTTTCGTCAGCACGACGGCGTGGTGACGATCTTGATGTTCTACCGTCGCAGGGCTTCGCCTAAGCACCGCTACAATATGATCGAGGTGGAATATGGTGGCAGGGGGCACCGCACACGGCTAAGGAACGATCTCAAGGATCAACTTGTGTGTCTAGAGGTGCCCCCTGCCCCCGTATATAAAGGATCCAAGGGGGAGGGGGCGGCCGGCCAGGAGGAGGGTGCAGGAGGAGTCCTGCTCCTACCGGGAGTAGGACTCCCCCCAATCCTAGTTGGAATAGGATTCCCCGAGGGGGAAAGAGAGAGAGGGGGGCCGGCCACCTCTCCTTGTCCTAATAGGACTAGGGGAGGGGGGAGGCGCGCGGCCCACCTTGGGCTGCCCCTTTCTCCTTTCCACTAAAGCCCACTAAGGCCCATATAGCTCCCGGGGGGTTCCGGTAACCTCCCGGTACTCCGGTAAAATCTCGATTTCATCCAGGACACTTCCGATATCCAAACATAGGCTTCCAATATATCAATCTTTATGTCTCGACCATTTCGAGACTCCTCGTCATGTCCGTGATCACATCCGGGACTCCGAACTAACTTCGGTACATCAAAATGCATAAACTCATAATAACTGTCATCGTAACGTTAAGCGTGCGGACCCTACGGTTCGAGAACAATGCAGACATGACTGAGACACATCTCCGGTCAATAACCAATAGCGGGACCTGGATGCCCATATTGGCTCCTACATATTCTACGAAGATCTTTATCGGTCAGACCGCATAACAACATACGTTGTTCCCTTTGTCATCGGTATGTTACTTGCCCGAGATTCGATCGTCGGTATCCAATACCTAGTTCAATCTCGTTACCGGCAAGTCTCTTTACTCGTTCCGTAATACATCATCTCACAACTAACATATTAGTTGTAATGCTTGCAAGGCTTATGTGATGTGCATTACCGAGAGGGCCCAGAGATACCTCTCCGACAATCGGAGTGACAAATCCTAATCTCGAAATACGCCAACCCAACATGTACCTTTGGAGACACCTGTAATGCTCCTTTATAATCACCCAGTTACGTTGTGACGTTTGGTAGCACCCAAAGTGTTCCTCCGGCAAACGGGAGTTGCATAATCTCATAGTCATAGGAACATGTATAAGTCATGAAGAAAGCAATAGCAACATACTAAACGATCGTGTGCTAAGCTAATGGAATGGGTCATGTCAATCAGATCATTCAACTAATGATGTGACCTCGTTAATCAAATAACAACACTTCGTTCATGGTTAGGAAACATAACCATCTTTGATTAACGAGCTAGTCAAATAGAGGCATACTAGTGACACTCTGTTTGTCTATGTATTCACACATGTATTATGTTTCCGGTTAATACAATTCTAGCATGAATAATAAACATTTATCATGATATAAGGAAATAAATAATAACTTTATTATTGCCTCTAGGGCATATTTCCTTTAGTTTCACTTTCCCTGGGAGAGATGGCGCCTACTTTACAGGATGTGTCTTACTTCTTGGGATTACCTCTGGCCGGTGCTGCCATAGGTCCCTTAGAGGCAGAATCTGGTTGGCAAGCAGCGATGCAGACCCATTTTTTGGCTGCGGTGCCGGCTACTAGGGCCATAGACAATGATCCTCACGGGCCTCTTTTTAGATGGTTGAGCCAGTTCCAGGTAACCTTCATGGCCACTTAAACAAATGCTTTTTTAGTTCCCCGATGTTCAGACAATCATTACGTTTCTATGTAGATTGTCTCGTTAGGATATCCCAATGTTCAGTTGTCGGAGGCACAGATTGACAGGTCCCTAGAGGCATATATTCTTTGGCTGTTCGGCAAGACGATGTTTACGGAGAACCACGTGACCACTGTCGATGCACGACTCATCGGTATTGCACGAGAGATAGCTGATGCACGTTGCCCTGGGGATATTCTGCAGAGGAGTTTTGGTTCTGCTGTGTTAGCGGCTACGTACAGAGGCATGTGCAAAGCTTGCTTGTTGAAGTCTAGAAAATCTAGTCTTGTTGGACTTCCATTATTGTTGCAGCTCTGGTCATACAAGAGAGATTCCCTATTGGACGCCCCTATGTCTACACTGATAAACCTTTTGGTTTGGAGGACTTAGCTGGGGCATATGTGCCTGCTATCGGCGGCTTGCCTACTATAGGATTTGTTTGGGCACGACGACGGGTACTTTTATATTAAGTAACAACTAATTCAATTATTTCTTGCCATTCAATAGTATTACTAATGCTTAATTGTTGTCATGCACAGAGACAGTATGCGCATAGCCAGGTTGGGGGATGCTACCCGTCCTTCATGGCGCAGTTTGATAGTTTGCACGAGGATCAATTTATCTAGGAGCCATACTCGCCTCAGGCTATATCATCAAGGTGCCCAGTTGGGATTTCTGGATTGTGCACTAGAGATCGACACTATTGGATGACCAAGGCCAAGTTGGTGTTCGATGTGACGGTTGAGGAGATGGCTCTTCATAGGGTGATGAGACAGTTTGGTCTATATCAAGAGCCCGAGACTCCAGATATTCCACATTTGCCAGAACACGTGCACAAGTAAGTACTAATACTATTTTAGTTGTCAGCTCTGCATTCATAATATACCTAATCATGTATCGTGCATGTCAATCTCAGGGACAGTCACCTAGGAGGAAACAAGTCCATGGCTTATTGGCTTAACAACATTACCCCTTATGTTGACGAATGGACTACCGCACCGACAAATATCTGGGGTGAGGTTCTACCCTTTAACTGGGAAATGTTCGGGTTGTATCTGCAGCGTTACCGGCATACAACGAGGATCTACTTGGTTCCATCGGCTGCTCCTGATCAGATCGAAGCCCCTCTCACCAGCAATATGTACCCAACTGCCTCTGTTGTGGGAACCAGACACCATGCGGTACGTGCCTTGGTTCTCATATGTTAAGTCTTTTGTTAACCTGGACATATTCGCTTAGTTATCTATTCGTGGTGTCTATCATACAATAAGGATATAATTGGTTAACTCTTCGTGTACAGGGTGACTTGACAGTACAGGCGCGAGAGGAGGTTTCCGCCTTAATGCAGTGCTTTCAGAGGGGAGAAACTATCCCACCGCGAGAGGGCGTCTCATGGTTGAGGCGTCTTGATGACAAGCTATGCGGGATTTACGCAGCTGTGACGTGTAGACGGTCTTCGGATGTTGCACTTCCTCCTCCAGCACATCGTCCGCCACGTCCCTCTGTACAGCATTCGGAACCACGACCCTCTGTGCACCATTTAGAACCACGACCCTCTGTGCACCGTGTAGAACCTCATCCTTCACAGCCAGGGAGCTCTTCCTGGCATCAGCCACCTCCTTCACAGCCAGGGAGCTCTTCCTGGCATCAGCCACCTCCTTCACAGCCAGGGAGCGCTTACTGGCATCAGCAGATGGAACTAGGTAACATTACTCACTACATTCTTTTCAATAGTGTAGTAATCGTTCCTGCATTCTCAGCAATCCCTGATGCTTACTGGTGGTGCTTCGTTCATGCATTTGTATCAATTTTACATGTTTTACTTTACCGCAGGCGGCAACCAGTCGCAACCGTTCATGCATTCAATGCAGTCACCGATGCTTAGTGGTGGTGCTTCGTACTTTGAGGGCGAGGGCGAGGATGATGACCAAGCTACAAACATTTATGGTTTCTCGCAGACAGTGTTTCACACCCCACCACCACCACCACCGATGCAGGAGACACAGACCGTGACAAACGAGGTTAACTATGGTCGTGGTTATCGCGATCCTCGTCCACCGCCTCAGCGCTTATCGCCTTCCGGTCCTCGCCCGAGGAAGACCCAGACTCGTCGTCATCCCCCGCAGTGATATGCTTATCTATCTATGTATGACTCATTATATATGTTAGTTTCAGACTATTCGCAATTGTGAGTTAGTATTTATGTACGAGACATGCTTCATGTATGTGTTACTATCACACTTGCTTTTATCTTATCAGGAGACATATATTGTTTTATGTATGCGAGAGACATATTACTATTAATTCGCATTCTTATTCCAGTTACATTTCCAAAGAGACTACAACCGAAATTCAAATGAAATTCAAATAGAACATAATGCCCTACAATAATACAGTACAAACTAATAATGCAAGTACATCTGAATGAAACGGTACAACTGGAATACATCTTACATACTACATGAAGTCATCATCGTCATCCTCCATTGATGCAGCCCTCTTGCCCTTCGACGATGCGGTCCTCTTGCCCTCCGTCGATGCAGAACTCTTGCCCTTGGTCGATGTAGAACTCTTGCCCTTCGACGATGCAGAACCCAGAAGCGGCGGCATGAAGATATCATCTCCATCCTCGCTCTCCTCAGTCCATAAAAATGTATTCTTTGTTGTAGTCCTTCCGAGAGTTTCACTCTTCGGCTCCACCACCTTCTTCCACCTTTCATGCAACCTCAAAAGTTCTTTACGTACATAGGTCCTTACAGGCCACCCAAACCTACGTAATTCGTGAGCCAACTCATTCATTATGGTGTCACTACTGGTGAGTTCGTCCCATGGAACTATCCTATTGTCCATCCTGAAATCGGTAGCTAGACTCGGAAGATCTTGCTCATCTCAGGGTGAAAACTATGATCGAATGGATAATGGGACATCTCGACTACACTACACTGGAATGCTTATCCACCTCCGCCTGAAGGGGGTTTTATAGATAGAGAGGAGAAAATGGCGGGAAAGAATGACTGCGGTATGGCGGGAACGTATGGCGGGAAACGGGTGGCGGAAAATAGATTTGGGCCTAATGTATGAGCCATGCAACTTCGGCCTACACTAGACCAAGAAGGACTTTTCGGCCTGCACTTGACCAAAAAGTGTATTTCGGCCTACAGTTGACCAAAAAGTGTATTTCGGTCAAGAGGTGGCCGAAAACAGCCTTTTCGGCAAGGTCCCCACCATTTCGGCCAAGGGAAGGCCGAAAAGCCTACTTCATCCTAGAGGTGGCCGAAAACTCCTATTTCGGCCAGCGCGTGCCTGACGGGGTGCTACTTTTGATTTTTATCCAAATCATGCTATAGTTTCCGAAAATGCTATAAAATATGTCATAGTTTTAAAAAAAATCCGAAAATTCAGGAGGGGCATTGCGACTACGGCCTCTTGCCCCTTCTGCAACAACTCCGAATCTATCAACACCTGCTTTTCACGTGCGCCCAAACTCGTCAGATTTGGGCTGAGCTCAACTCTCTCTGGCATACTACGCCCAACTCCATCGCAACCTGCTGGGGGCTCACTGATGAATGACGAAGTCCGATCTACGGTGATCATTGCTATCCTGTGGAATATCTGGAAACGAAGAAATGCTAAAGTGTTCAGAGCTGAAATACAGGATGCGTACAAGCTGCTCCGCGCCTGTGCAGACGATCTCATGTTATGGTCTAATAGATGCTCCTCCGAGCTAAAGAGGTCTATTCTCCTAGAGTGGAGATCAATGATGTTGCTCTTAGCTGGGAGAATGTAGCTTTTCTGTTTTTTCACCATCCCCCTATCTCACCTTGTACCTCCTCTTCACTTGGTTGTAAGTTTCACGTTCATTTAATATATTCGTTCATGCCTGTGTAAGCCCGCCGTTGCAGCGTAAAAAAAGTGCAACGGAGGGTACAATACATGACATGAACGCCAAAGGACATAATCATGGAACCCGGAGCAGGGAGAAAGGGATTCTCAACCCGAGTAAGGGAAGATGCAACTAACCCACTAAGCCTAGAACTAGAGAGGTAGGCCGAACCAACACAACGATGAACATCTTCAAAGCCAACACCGGGGACGCCCTGAGCGAGCAAGATAACACTTTCAAGAAGGGGACGATGTTGTGATGCCACTGCCATCCGATCCAGAGAAGCAAACCTAGGGTTTCCCCCGATGCTCGGAGAGGGGCATGGATAGAGGCCATGGCAGCGCCTCCAGGAAGGGAAACGACACCCACGAGTGCCGCCGCCACCATCATCGACAAAGTGAGCATGAATTATCTCCTAGCCTGAGTCTGAGCAATCCCATAACCACCATATCAGGGTTCGAAATATGAGGAAGTCAGGGTGTCGATCGGCCGGCCCTCAGAAGGTGGGAGGTGGGGCTGCAGTCACTGGAAAACACGAGCTCTAGAACCGACTTGGCGTGTAGGTGACGGGGTCGGGAAGGCAGCAAGGTAGAGAGCCGACACGGAGGGATGGGTAGCGACTTATACCGCCGACAAGTCAATAATCGGAAGGGAATGCGGTTTTGAGCCGTCAGAGATGGAGCCGCCGGAACACCGGCGAGGTGAAGTAGCTAGAGGAAGCGCAGCAACCGGAGCGCCGGGGGCAAAAACTGCATCGGCAGACGACTCCGTCAAGCCATGAAAGCTAGAGAACGCAGGTCCATGATTGACGGGATCGGAGTGGTGTCGGCAAGAATCCACCGCTAAGCTTCAACTTACTGCTGCCAAGAGAAACAACCGTGACCAAACACCCGCAGAAGTCGCCATTTTAAATATAATAGACTTCACATGGTACAATATACCTAAGCTTCAACCTACTGCTGCAAAGAGGAACCACTGTTTTTATGAATGAAGTTATCGAAGAGAGTGAGTAACAAATGACAACTAAACAAATATTATGCCAATAATGTGTATTATCTCAATAATGAATCTAACCACACCCAAATACTCCAGGAAAAATGGAATGTACTTCTCCCTCCGTTTCTAAATATAAGCCTTTTTAGATATTCCAATACATATTACATACACATATATATAGACATATTTTAGAGTGTAGAACTCATTTTGCTCCGTATGTAGTTCGTATTGAAATCTCTAAAAGGGATTATATCTAGGAATGGAGGGAGTAGAAGCGAATGTGTGCCTTGTTGCTCCGTCGCTTTTTCTTGTCTTTTTTATGCGGTTCTTCTAAAACATTTGTCCTCACCCTTGATTGGTTCAACATGTGCACTATACTTGTAGGCAAATTTTAACATGGTCCCTCTTACCTCCTTTTTTTACATGTGAGGTAAGAAGGTAAGAGTCAATCAAGCCATTCATTGATGAGATCAACGGCTAAGATCTATTTTATACTCTTACCTCTCATGTGAAAAGAGGGGGTAAGAGGGACCATGTTAAAACTGCTCATACTTGTAACTTGTAAGATGGTGATCCATTTTGTAAGGCGGTAATCTATATATGAGTTCATGCTCATCTGCTCCCGATGATCACTAATTCAAAAAAAGTAGAAATATATCAAAAATGGCATCCAAGATGCTCGGGTGTGCAATGCTTGGAGATCCGAGGCGGTCGTGCAAAAAAGAAAGAATCGAAGCAATGCATTTTCACCCTAAGTTTGCTACACAACATGGTCAAACCAAAACCCATTGTTTTCTTTTCTTTTTGAGAAACAACCAGAACCCATCGTTACAGAGATAATGAATCTAATTTTCCGTTGCAACCTTTTACATTTTTCATTACAACCTTTTACTTTATAACCGACTACTACATGCAAGTTAAATCATGAAGGGGAATCGACCTCCCAATCATCTTTGAAAAGTGAAGATCTATGCTCACGCACACACCCTAAGAGGAAGACTTCTTATAAAGGCTCTTAAAATATTCCAGAACCATCTAGAAGGGGACCCTGGAAGGTTGTCCCCCTTTTCTTGGGGGCCCAGCCAGCCCGCATGGCAGGTCTTGGCTGACCCCCACCCCCTCCCCTTGCTTGGGGGACAAGCCAACCTACAGGTCTTGGCGACTTCCCTTTCTTAGGGGCCAAGGCATGGCACCCCTGGTCGACCAGCCTCCTCCCGCACCTTTATACAAATAGATGCATGGACACTTCAAAGGCACAAGAAGCCCTAGACCAATCCCCTCTCTCCCATGTAGAGCACGTTGACTCGCTTCTTCTTCCTCTTCTTCTTCCCCATAGCCACGAACTGCTTGTCAAATTTTGACTCCAACCTCGATACCTTGAAGGCATCGTCCACTTCGACGCTAGATCGGGCAGATCTTCTTGGAGGAGAAACTCTTGTGGTCAAGAGGTATAACCTAGCCGCGGGAGTCAGTAGTCCTCAATAACATCTCCTCTTCTTCCTGTTGTGTTGAGTTGATCATTAGTATGACTTCGTTACCCACACCTCGATAATGATCTTGGTTGGATCTTGTGTGTTTTTTGTTTTGTTTTACGCAGCATGTCCCCCTACAACATACTAGTGGTTGCGTGTTCTGTGGCATGCCACTAGTAGCACATTATTAGTGACGTGGGTCGTTCGACGCACGCCACTGGTATTTTGGGCACATACCAGTGTTGTGGCTCTTTTTCGGGTGCACCACTAATATTGTTCCTCTATAAGCTTTTCTTCACCAGTGCCAGAGGGAATAACCGGAGTTGGCAACTCCATAATGTCACCATTCGACTAGAGAATACAACTGTTGCGCGTCGGGGGCCGGCTGCCAACTACCCAAACAAGATCCTCCCCGAAGGAAGTGGCACTCAGGCGAGCGCCAAGGCTTCAACAAGCGCGATGAAGTTGATGAGCTCTAGGAGGGAAACATATTTTGCAGCTTGTTGGGCCCTCCATCTTCTTCCATCTCTCCTTTGCTTCTACTGCAGCTAGAGAGAATCAAATTGGCCAAAGAGGGGAACTCTAGATCTGGGATGGTATCAAGCAAGGGTTCATATCCTACAAGAAAGCCAACTCTGGCTACCAATACTCTTGCCACTATATATGACCACAATAAGAAGTGGAAGATCTTAACCAAAAGTGGCTTTATTTGAGAAGCTACCTAATCTAATACCCATACTATCAAGATCCGGGCCCTCTCCCCACATCTCGAGCCGCCGAAGCTATCGATGGAGGGAGGACGAAAGGAAAGAGAGCGGGGCAAGCTCAGAAGAAGAACAACAACAAAGCACCAGTCACCCAAGGCAAGTCTCTAGTCCCAAAAGGATTCCCAAATGGGTACAAGATCATTGTTGCAATTGCAACTTGATCCTTACAAAAGCATCTTGCAACAAGAGCCTTGTTGCAAAAAAGCATTTGCGGCTCCGCAACAAAAGCTTTGTTGCAATCGCACACGACCCTTGTTGCAAAAAAAAAAATCATCCCTGCTCTCGCCACCGCCAGCTATGTTGGTCGATTCCGATGAGTACTGGCGGCAATCGACGGCGTGCGGCACGCTCCCTGAGGTCGCCTCACTCTGCTCCTTCCTGCCCTCCAGCTAGATGTTGAAGTAGCCGCCGAACACCCACTCCAGCCCGCCCATCTCGACACCCTACCCTCGCCCAGGTCGGTGGCCGCTGCCTCCCCTTCGTCGATTTGGAACAGACTAGCTATTGCGGTGGAAAGGATTGCGACAATGACCCAGTTGCAAACTTAGACGACGGAAGAGGTTGCTCTCGAGCCGTTCGATCGAAATCAGATCCGACGGCCAAAGAGGTGGCCGGCACCAAAAATGCTAGACATACAAAGACTTACACGCTTTTACACGCTCCTTCCATCTAACAACCAATCACAAACCTCTCTTTCCCCTTGATTTTCAGGAGGGTGAGCCGCCCTGCTCACCTATTGACCAATTAAGATTAATCATCCCGTAAAAACCTGTAAATCGTTTGTACGTGTAGCATTGCCGGGCCGACACAGATCAGCCGGGTGAGCCGTAGCGTTTCCGTCTGAAAATAGTACTCCCGTTAAATGTTACACGTTTTCTGTTGGACAAAATGTGAATAGCTTGTCGTTGTTTTGGTATTCCGGAACTACCCCTGTCAACATCATCCCTACCTCTGTTCCAGTCCGACCAGACCATGTCCTTCCAGTCGCCCCCAGCCAACCACAGCGGCGCGCGGAACCTCGTCGCCAGCGCTGGCCGGCTGCTCCTGCCTCCGCCACCCTCCCCTGGCTCCGCGGACCTCCTACACCCACCCCCGCAACCTCCACCGTCCTCCCCCGCTCGCCCGCCACTGCGCCACGACCTCCCTTGCTTGCCACCGACGGCCGCTGCTCACCCCACTCCCCTGGATCGGCTCCGGCGACCTGAAGGTACCTGATCGGCCGTCCTCGCCTGCTCCGGCCGGCGGGCTCCCTTGCCTGACTCGGCCCCGGCGACCTCGACGGCACCGCCCTTCTCCGGCGACCACACCGGCTGGTCCTGCTCCAACGATCGAGTCACGCCGGTACTGTCACGCCCCTGTCCCTGCTGCTTGTGTTGCTGATTTTTTGGTATTGATTGAAGTCGCTGCGTGATTCAGTCAATTCCTTCATCAGATTTCATCACCAATTGGACGGATTTGGTTATATCGGCATGAATCACTTTGGATTTTTTGAGGGAGGGAGTGTATCCCTGTACCTATCTCTTCGGTTTTGTCCCTGAAAAAAAAGTTTTTAATCGAAAATTGGGGCGAAACATGCTGAACGCCGTATACGTACTGAACTCTACCGTATACGTATTCGGGCCCAGACTAAATAAAATGTTGACTTTATTATCGAGAAAGAAAAAAAAATCCAGCAACGTGACATAGAACCAGCCTGATCTTGATAGCGTGCGAGAAAAAAAAAGAGATCGACGCTCGACCACGGCCCACGGGCAGACCCGAAGGAACAGCTGGCGTCGAACCCAAACCTCGCTGCCTCGGTCGGTCGGTAGCCTGTACACCCTATACGTAGAAAATAAGCTACCGTATGCGTAGAAAATACGCTACCGTATGCGTAGCGAACACGCTACCATATACGTACCGTAGTCGGACCCGATACACCGTATAATACAGGTCGTCGACGCCCTAATTTGGCAAAAGCTTTTCCGCGCAATCGATCGCAGAGTTTTCGCGCGAACAAGAAACCTCCAGCTCCCCGCTCCGCTCGAATCGCCCCGTCGCCATGGCGCATCACCGGCGCCGCAGCTGCCTGCGCCGTGTCCTCACCATCGCCGGCGGTGTGTCGGCCGGCCTCCTCCTGCTCGCCGGCGGCCATACCTACGCCCACGGCCAGCTCTTCTCGCCGGGCTTGCTGCCCCTCGGCCTCGGCGCCGACTGCTCGCCGTCCTTCGCCCCGCCCCCCTTCGCCCCGCCGCCCTTCGCCCCGCCGCCCTTCGCCCTCTCGCCGCTGCCACCCTACCTCCTGTCAGACTTGGAGGCCGACGCCTCACCGCCGCAGCCGGAAGCCAACCTCCCGCGGCGCCTTCTGCCCATCCACCGCTCGCCGCCCTGCCTCCCCTCGAACTCGGAATCGGGGGCCGACCGCTCGCCGCCGCAGCACGACGACGCGGATGCTGTCTTGCTCCCGGACTGGGAGGTTCTTGTCCTGACTGACGCTGAGCCTGGCGCCAAGGCGACGTGCGCCTTCCAGGGTGGAGCGTCGTCCCCGGCGAGCGCGCTTGGGAGGCTGCCGGGGTCGGGCCGCCACGCCTACATCTGCCCAATGCCCGAGCCTGCCCGGAGCCTCCAGCCGCTCCAAGCGCCCGTGCTGCTCCCCACTTCGGCTTCCTCTGCCGATTGCCCTGGCCGCGCATTGCTGAATTGGACCGGCCGGATCGCGTTCAGCTCTGCATCTCTCGACAGTGGCCATGTTCTTGTCTTTGCAAAGGGCGTCAACCATGTTGCTGGCGGTGTCCAATGCCTGTATCGCTACTGTGGCGAGACCCATGCCGTGGTGGCCTCCTTCCCTGCCATCACGTCCGTACAGCAGGTTACCCGGTGCCCCGCTCCACCGATCCATCTGAACTCTAGGAACACAGAGTTCCGTGTCACCGTGGCAGCCACGGGCGAGGATCCAATCCCCACACTCGTGACTTATCGTCCATGGCAGAGTGAAAGTGGCTTGCCGGTGGCACCGGAAAAGAACCTGATTTGTGCATGCACTATGATTCACAATGTCTCAAAGTTTCTTCGCGAATGGGTGCTGTATCATGCCGCTGTCGGGGTGGACCACTTCATCCTGTACGACAATGGAAGTAAGGATGACTTGGCAGATCAAGTTGCCCAGTTGAGGTCAGCCGGAATCAGCATCTCCACCGTGCCTTGGCCGTGGATCAAAATGCAGGAAGCCGGCTTCTCCCATTGTGCCGCAACGCACCAGAGCTCTTGCAAGTGGATGGCCTTTATTGACGTCGACGAGTTCGTTTTTTCGCCCAACTGGGAACGATCTGAGAAGCCGTCAAAATCGATGCTTGAGGCGATTGTTCAGGTTGATCCAGATGTCGGGCAGGTACATCTGTGGTGCTTTGATTTTGGCCCCTCTGGCCAAACATCACACCCACAGGAGGGCGTCATCCAAGGATACACATGCCGTCTGAAGAGGTTTCTGAGGCACAAATCGCTGGTTCTGCTTGCTGCAGTGGACCATTCTTTGGAGAATGCAATTCACCACTTCACACTGAAGGCTGGTTTCAAAAGTATACGGAGCATGCAGGCACGTGTGAACCATTATAAGTACCAGGCATGGACCGAGTTCAAGCATAAGTTCAAACGACGAGTGTCTGCCTACGTGGCTGACTGGAGAGATCCAATCAACCTTGAGTCCGCTGACCGGGCCCCCGGCTTAGGCGTTGATGGAGTCGAACCGGTTGATTGGGCGCAAAGGTATTGCGACATCAAGGATAACCTGCTTCAGAAATTGAGCTCAAGATGGTTCGGTAATGGATTGGGAAGTCCGGGATCTCAGGATACTTAGGCTTGGCAGTATCTGTAACCTGCGACTGTCTAGAAGGATCCAGAGGTATTAGAGATGGAACTGTAATCTAGTTTAAACCTGTCTCCTTGCCTCCCAAGATCAATCTAGATACCAATCTGTACATCGCTTGCCACGTTCGGCACCTATAAATAAACATCACGCGGCCTCCAATGGAGGTAGAGACGCTTCCACAATTCTCACATGGTATCACGAGTCATCTTCCTCTTTTAGCAATTCATCTACATTCATCTGATTATGGCGAGCTCTTCCTCCAGCTGTAGCATTTCATCGACACCGCCACCACCATCTTGGAGGAATTTCTGTCCAGCGCTGACAAGGATGGAAGCAGCACTGACAAATCCTTTCATAAGGTTCACAGGATGGCAGTTTAAGTTTGTTGAAGGTATTTTTTTGGATTGGTTTCTTGCTCTTCGGCTATTCTCTTAAAATGCTTGGCCGGATTCCGTTGATAGTTAATATATCAATAACTTTAACTCTTCAAGAATTATAATGGAGTATTTTCTAGGTTGTCTTGATCTAGAGCTTCTATCGCCTCTTCAACAATTTATTGGCATAAACTTTTACCTGAAGCTGCCCATCAAATATCTATTCCTAATAGTACTTATACCTGACATCTGTCATGTGTACTGCATACTGTTTGGTACGCTGTCCACTTATCCAGGATTCCATGGTCTGCAGTAATAGTGGATTTGTATTAGTGGAAGCATTATCTAAGTGATATTTTTCAGGTTTGGTATCACTTCTGCTCCAGGTAGGACATCTTTGAGCAGGACACCATGCACAAAAGGTAATAACTGAGAATTCATGGGCAATGTAAAATTTCAGCATGATATTTTCAGGCAGTTGTTACTTGAGTGTCAGACATTTTCTGTGTTCTTGTTTTGTTCTTTTTGTTTGGAATTAATGATTTATCCAATGCTGCACATTGCATGCACGCCGCAAAAAAAAGCTTCATCTGATTTTGCTAAATGTTCTTTCTTACTGAACTAGCTTCAGGACGGATGGCAGGTTTGCTAACAATTTGATCTTTTTTGTGCATTGCAGGTTTGGTACTAATTTCTTGAAAAAATCGTGCTTTTTGCAGCACCATCCTGTTGAGCCATGAGATTTGAACCAATGAATTCAGATAACATATACCATGTTTATGGATCACTACATGTTCCATTGGAAGTGGAACAATGTGAGATTCCTTTTTTAGTAATCATCTGAACACAGGTTTCATGCTTTTCTGAAATATTCCGTGCCACACATTGTATATTCGCTGCAAACTTCTAAAAAAACTTCTTATTTTTGTTGCTAAATGTTCTCTCTTACTAAACTAGCTTCAGGACAAACAGCAGGTTTGCTAATCATTTGATCCCTTTTGTGCATTGCAGGTTTGCTACTTAATTCTCAAAAAAATCGTGCTTTCGCATCACCATCCTGTGGAACCACGAGGCCTGATCCAATTATTTCAGAGAACATGTACTATGTTTATGGATCACTACATGTTCTGGTGGAACAAGGTGAGATCCTTTTCAGTAACCATTTCATTTGAACACGCATCATGCTTTTCCGAATATAACTGAACATCTATATTTTTAAATTGCAAGTCAGCACCTCCTCGTTTGATTGCTATGGACTTCCTTATTACTACATTATTACTCCAGGGTTTGCTAAGGTTCTATTTTAATCATACGATGAGCATGGGGTCCACAACATACTCACATAGTTACAAATCTGAAGCACTGGTTAGTTTTTTGGCTTGCAGTATGAATCAGAACTGGGTACTTTTATCTGTTACGAATAATTTAAATATATTTTTAGTGACCTTGTGTGCTTTTATAAAAATCTGAAGGTGGTCATGATTAGGCTGACCAGTAGGCTTTTCTTCTGTGTGAACAGAAGAAGGAAGATGGTACCTAACAGAACCAAAGTAATTGATTCTTTATGTACATTCGTAGAAATAAAACAGAATAGATAAAAGACGTTTTTGCAGTTTAATAAAGTAATTGATTCTTTATATTTTGGTTACAGGGGTAGTAGTTCTGACATCATTTTGGAAATAGCATCCAGTTACTTCCCTTTTTTCTTACCATGTGCTTGCAGAGTAGTTCTGATATCATTTTGTAAATAGCATTCAGGTAGTCATGGCGAGTTTTCTATGATCCAAATAAGAGGACACTTGCCTTTGTTTTAACATACAGATTAAATGTTCATAAGTATACTATTCTGATTGGTTAGTCAATGTATAGATAATAGTTTGGTGCATGCCGACTCTTATTCTCTTATCCTTTCTTAAGGAGCACTTCTAAGAGCAACTCCAACGCGCCGACCCAAACAGACGCGCGCTTTGTCCGCTTTTCGTCCGTTTGGGTCGGCCGCCCGCTCGGCGTCCGCCCCGTTTTACGTGCGCGACCCTTTTCATGTCCGCCCATAAATTTTAAAAGGCCCGCGGCTGTAGATTATGCCAGTGGCCATCCCATCGCCCGGAGTTCATGCCGGCGCCATGCCAGCGGCCGGCATACAATGCCAGCGCCATGCCAACGGCCGGCATACAATGCCAGCCTCCAAAAAAGCCACCACACAGTTCATGTTGGCGCACTTGCCAGCGGCCGACACACATGCGAGCACAAAAAAGGGCGGGAGTTCGACCACGCCATCTTGGTCGTGGTCATGCCAGCACACTTGCCGGCATATAAAAAAAGGATGGCGTTCTCCGCCATAGATCACCCGTTGTCGAACTTGAGCATGTCGGCCTGCATCTTCTCGAACCATGGCCTCTTCCTCGGCGACACGGTGTTCAAGTCCACCTTCATGATTTCCACCCTCGTCATCATGCTAGCGAGTGCCACTTCTTTTGCCTTGGTCTTGGCATTGGCGGCCACGATCTTGAACATCTTGGCTTGCTTCTCTGCCTCCATCTCAAGCATCTTGGCTTGCTTCTCCGCATCAAGCTCAAGCATCCTCCTTTTGATCTCCATGAAGGCGTTCATTTGCTCTTCCTTGTCTTGCCGATGCTTCTCCTCGCTTGTGTCCTTCTTGCTCATCATGCCCTCCAAAGTGGCATGCAAGGCAATCGACGCCACATCGTGCTTGTCCTCCTTCTTGGAGTTGGTCTTCCCCCACGGCCGTGGCTTCTCGCCCTCCCCAAGCTCCTCGACGGCTTCTCCCCCCCCCCCCCCCCCCCACACGCGCCTTGGCGGCGGTATATTGAGCCTTAAACTTCTCCTCCCCATTGATGACCATCCAGCAATGGGAGACGTTGAAGGACTTGTCGTCATGTTGCCTCCACAGCTTGGAATGCCTACAAATGAATAGCATGCAAGCATATGGGCAAATGGACATGCAAGCATAACGAAAACGGATACGAAGAGGGGCGCATGTATACCATATCTTTCATGCCGATGCCGCTCACGGGGCGTGCCCGGATGCTCTCAAGGGTGGCGCAAAACTTGTTACACTCTTGTTGTATCACCCTCCATCGGTTCAAGAGAGACACCCACCCACGCTTGCTCTCCATTTTGTACAGCGCAAACTTCTTGCGTTCATGGTACTCACGATGAACACGAAGCCAAAAGGCCTTTTGCTCGGCTGAAAGGATCGATATGGTTGACTAGAGGGGGGGGGGGGGTGAATAGGCAACTAACAATTTTAGCTTTTCTTTACCAAATTAAACTTAGCATCAAAATAGGTTGCCTAGATATGCAATTAGGTGAGCAACCTATATGATGCAACAACAACTAGCACACAAGCAAGCAAGGGATACAACACAATATAAGCTTGCACAAGTAAAGGTAAGAGATAACCAAGAGTGGAGCCGGTGGAGACGAGGATGTGTTACCGAAGTTCCTTCCCTTTGAGAGGAAGTACGTCTACGTTGGAGCGGTGTGGAGGCACAATGCTCCCCAAGAAGCCACTAGGGCCATCGTATTCTCCTCACGCCCTCACACAATGCGAGATCCCGTGATTCCACTATTTGTGCCCTTGAAGGCAACGACCGAACCTTTACAAACAAGGTTGGGGCTATCTTCACAACCTAATTGGAGGCTCCCAATGATACCGCAGAGCTTTGCCACAATGGAATGTGGCTCTGAGGTGACCTCAACCGTCTAGGGTGCTCAAACACCCAAGAGTAACAAGATTCACAAGGGATTAGTGGGGGGAATCAAATTTCTCTTGGTGGAAGTGTGGATCAGGGCCTTCTCAACCAATCCCTAGAAAATCAACAAGTTTGATTGGCTAGGGAGAGAGATCGGGCGAAAATGAGCTTTGGAGCAACAATGGAGCTTGGGGGAAAAGAGGTAGGTCAACTTGGAGAAGACCTTCTTTTATAGTGGGGGAACTAATCCAACCGTTACCCCCCCTTCAGCTCGCACAGAGCGGTACTACCGCAGAGATTGAGAGCAGAAGACACAGGGGGAGAACGGGAGAGAAAAAGAGGGTATGTGCGACACTAGTAGCAGTGGTAGCCGCGGTACTACCGCTCACGGGCGGTACTACCGCTGCTACTGCCACTACTACTGCCGCACAACCCGACACGAGAAAAGACCTCCTCGAATCGAGGCGGTAGCGGTGCCGAACCAGGACGGTACTGCCGCCGATGCACCCAAGCGGTACTACCGCTGTAGGACAGCGGTACTACCGCGCTGGCGGCGGCACTACCACTATCTCCTCACAATCTCCACTTCCGTTGAAACAACAAACTCCAAGGAGAGGAAAGGAGCTGGACATGCAAAAATGACGTGTACGTGTTGATTCCACCCTAGCCTTTCCATTGCGGACCCCCTCTTGATAGTACGGTGGCTCCTACGACTCAAGTCCACCAAAACAACGAAAGAGACTACACCGTCTTCACTTAAAGCTCCGAGGGGAAAGAATCGTCTCGTGCCAAGGAATGAATCTTTGAAATACTCAACGCACACGATTAGTCCGCAAAAACATTGTCATTAATCACCAAAATTACTTAGAGAGAGACATGCCCTAACAATCTCCCATTTTTTTGGTGGATTGATGACAACACGGGATTTGCACAAAGGAATGACAAGAGAATAAGTGAATCCCAGAGACTACAAAATATAGACGGGCTCCCCCTAAATGTGTGCACTTAAATAGAAGTGCCTTTGGATGCAAAGTACACACATTAGGATCAACACTCCCCCTATATTTTATAGTCTGACAACATTCGCATCAAAGATGAGACATATATGAGCTAGGATGCAATAGAGTAGCAAGTGAGCAAAGTAGACATATGAGATAAGCATGAACTCACAAACTACTAAAGTACTCGACATACAGAGATAATAATAGGATAGGGTAGCATGTCTCACACCATATGATAGGGTACCAGGTCTCATGAGCACAAACCAAACCAAAAGCAAATGACGAGAAAAGAGTTTGCGAGAGAGAAAGACAAGGCAAATGAGACACACTTGCAACTCGACAATGACAACGACAAATCCCTAAACTCTCTCCCCCTTTGGCAGCGAGATACCAAAAGGGCAAAGAGTGCTGCTACGATCACAGGTGATAGCATAACTGATGATCTCCGTCATCACATCCCCGCGTGATCGGCCCCTCCTCCGTCATCGGCAGGGGGCTGCTCGGTGTCTGAGTCTGTCCATGGGCAGTGCTGTTGAACCCACTCATCGGTGATCTTGCCCTCAGTTCCGCTGGCAACTGTTGTACCTAACTGACGCATGAGCTCCTTGTGACGGCTCCTGGCCTTCTTCTCAGACACATGAGCCATATACTGTCCATCAGACTCCATGCAGAAAAGTTTCTTCATCTTGCGCTTGAGCTTCTTTGCCCATGAGGGCGCCGCTCCAGAGGGCTCATAATCCTCATCATCATCAGCATCGGCCTCTGCCTCGACCTCGTCAACTCCAGACGGAATCCCAGACTTCGGAACCGAAGTGCCCCAGTTCTCCTTCTTCCTCAGACGCTTGATCTCATGAGGGATCAACTCGCCAGTCTCCAGCACGACAGCAGGAAAAGTGTGCTCCCAAGCCTTCTCAGTAAGCAACATGAGAAAAGGCCCATAGATGGGGCACTTGCGCTCGGAGATAGCGGAGAGAAGCTTAGACCACATGACATGAGAGATATCCAAGGACTCGCCATTTTTTTCTTCCTTCTCATGCTGACAGAAAAGTAACATGTCCACGAGAAACGAGTAACCATATCCAAGTTCCCAATGCGTGGGAAAAGAGTCTCCCTGAAGATGCGATGAATGATGTCCAGGTAGACATGCAGCTCATACGTCTCCTTCTGCGTCTCGGGGTTAATCTTCATAGTGCAGAACGGCCAGAGAGCTTGCTTGTGAATAGAAGTTGTCTTCTGGTGAGGACGAAAGCCAACCGGGTTCTCAAGCCCTTGATCTTCAATCCCAAACAATTCCATGAACGCCTTTCATTTGACAGACAGAAGTTTGCCATTAGTCATCCAAGTCAAGGTCCTTTCCGCATCAGTGCCCAGATGAACCGTGGCAGAAAATTGAGCCACCAAATCCGCATCAAAGTCCTTGTTGAACTCCATGATCCTGAGAATATTCAGCTGAGTACACATCTGCAGCGCTTCGCCAAAGTAGGTAGGATCCTTCTCCATATAGGCAATGTCGATGGAGCGGACATCAACATAAAGATTCTTCTTCGCTTTGATCACATCAAAATAGATTGCCCACTGAAACCGGTTCCAGAACGGGCAGTTAACCAAAGTGGGTTCTTCATCTTCCGCATATGGGTTGCGCCGGCGCCTTTCCCAGAACTCCTTTGCAGTCATCTTTGTCACAGACTTGGCCCTAGGCTTGGGCTTGTTCGCAACAATCTTCTTGGGCTGAGAAGGAGGAGGCACACTTGAGGAAGCAGCCCCTGACTCGGAAGTGCGATAGCGCTTTGAAGTAGAACGCCCGGGGTTGACACGGCGGACAGGTTGCTCTGAAGGGCCATCACCTGGAACCAAACACACGAACGCAAGAAACAACACGAAAGAACGAGCATAAGCCACTAGAGAAAGCAACAAGGATCAATAGTTGGTACGGGTATGATGGAAGTTGGCCTCCAGCGGTAGTACCGTGCTCAGGCAGCGGTAGTGCCGCTCAAGCGGTAGTACCGCTCCAGGCGGGGAACGGCGGTTCCTCTACTGCCGCTGCCAAATCCGGTATTGTCGGGATGCCAAGTTCAAAAATAGACCTACCAAACATCAATCCAAATGGTCTAGAATCCTTCACCATCCTACTCAAGCCTCGATTTGGCCAAAAGTCGAAGAATGCAAAGCCTATTGCCCCTAAAGACTAGATCTGAAACCTAGAAGCAAAGAGAAAGAGATCGGGGGCAATACCAGCATTCATGTCTAGAGGAAGGTGTGGGGATTGATCCCACCGGAGGAAAAGGTGAAAGATGGCTCGAAGGAGGCGGCCCACCCGCGGCGAGTTTGTTGCTGGTGCACGAAGAGGACGAGAGGGTCGAGTGAATGGGCGTGGGGGAGAAATAAACTCCCTGTGCCCCAACATAACCCCCTAGTCCCGCCTCGCAGCGGTAGTACCGCTCGGGCGGGCGGTAGTACCGCTTGATGTTTATCAGCAGTAGTACCGTGCGCCTCCAGCGGTAGTACCGTCCAGCCAAAAACTCGAAGACACAATAGAAAAAGGCTTAGCTCAAGCAACAAGAATACACGAAGAGGCGAGGGAGCAAACACAAAGGCAGAAAAACGCCCATGAGAGGACAAGAACCAAAAACCACACAACTCTCAAAGAGAGGGCGGTGGCCGAGGCCACCTATGTTTGAGTCAAATGATATGGCACCGCGAAGATTTTAACCTTGGGCCCATGACCAAAACTCGTTTTGAAGCACAAGTACCATAAAAATGGCTAATGTGAAAGACGTGATCAATTTATGCATAATGGGGGGAGGAAGAGTTCATTGAGAGAACAATACTCCCCCTATGTCCATGCCTACACCTAAACAAGACATCAAGATGAGTATGGTGGGGTGTGCAAAGGTTCAAGCCACATTGCTCAAATCAATGATATTTAGCTCATGCCTTAACTCACGAAATCTTGCTTCATCCAAGGGCTTCGTGAAAATATCTGCAAGGTTATCATGAGTGTTGACATAGTTGAGCTCGATCTCCCATCGCCTAATATGATCTCGGATGAAGTGATGCCGAATCTCAATATGCTTCGTCTTGAAGTGTTGCACCGGGTTGAGAGAAATCTTGATGGAACTTTCATTGTCACACCAAAGAGGCACTTTGTCACAAATGACATCGTAATCCTTTAAAGTTTGCCTCGTCCATAGAAGTTGAGCACAACAACTACCGGTGGCCACATACTCCGCTTCGGTGGAGAGAGAGACACGCAACTTTGCTTCTTAGAAGTCCAACTCACCAAAGAGCAACCGAGAAATTGGCACCCTCCAGAAGTTGACTTCCTATCCACTTTGTCTCCCGCCCAATCCGAGTCCGAAAAGCCCACAAGATTGAAGTTAGCTCCTCTTGGGTACCATAAGCCAAAGTTTGGGGTATGAGCTAAATATTGAAAGATTCACTTGACCACCACATAGTGGCTTTACTTAGGTGCGGTTTGAAACCGTGCACAAATTCCCACGCTCAACATGATATCCGATCTAGATGCACAAAGGTAAAGCAAGGAGCCAATCATGGAACGATATACCTTTTGATCCACCGCTTTACCATTGGAATCTATGTCAAGTTGGCATTTGACGGGCATAGGAGTGGAAGCCGGCTTGACATCACTTAGCTTGAATCTCTTGAGCATGTCTTGAGTGTATTTGGCTTGGTTGATGAAGGTTCCTTCTCTTTTTTGTTTGATTTCGAACCCGAGAAAGAGCTTCAACTCTCCCATCATGGACATCTTAAACTTCGAGGTCATGAGAGCAGCAAACTCCTCATTGAAAGCTTTGTTAGGAGAACCAAAAATAATATCATCAACATATAGTTGGCATACAAACAACTCCCTTTTGACCTTCTTAGTAAAAAGAGTGGGGTCGATTTTCCCAATTTCATACCCACGATCTTGCAACAACTCGGTAAGGTGCTCATACCACGCACGTGGGGCTTGTTTAAGGCCATAGAGTGCCTTATCGAGTCGGTACACATGATTGGGGAACTCGGGATCCTCAAACCCCGGGGGTTGTTTGACATACACCAACTCATTAATAGGACCATTAAGAAAAACACTCTTCACATCCATTTGTTGCAACTTGAAGTTATGATGAGAAGCATAAGCAATCAACAAACGAATGGATTCAAGGCGAGCAACGGGAGCAAATGTTTCACCGTAGTCGATACCCTCGACTTGGGAGTAGCCTTGTGCTACCAAACGAGCCTTGTTGCGAACGATAATCACATGAGCATCTTACTTGTTCTTGAATATCCACTTGGTTCCAATGACATTATGGTTCTCCTTTGGCCTTGGCACCAATCTCCACACCTTGTTGTGCTCAAAGTTGTTGAGTTCTTCATGCATGGCATTAAGCCAATCCGGATCCTCGAGCGCCTCATAGACTTTTTGGGGTTCAACACAAGAGATAAATGCGTGATGTTCACAATAGTTTACTAATTGTCTATGAGTGCTTACCCCCTTTCTTAAGCTTCCAAGCAAATTTTTCATGAGATGATCTTTGGTAGTGAGCTTGGATGCAATCTTGGCGGCACGACGCTCCAATTCCTCCTAAAGAGAGAGTTGAGGAGCGGTAACTTGATCATCTTGAGCGTCGTCTTGAGCTTGTTCATCTTGAGTGTCGTCTTGAGCTTGTTCTTGATCTTAAGCTTGCTCTTGATCTTGAACTTGCTCGGTGGTAAGAACTTGACCTTGGGTATCACTTGGTGGTTCACCACCATGTTGAGGTTGATCTTGCCCTTGATCTTGTTCATTTGGTTGATGGCCTTCACTTTGTTCTTCGGAAGCGTGTAGGTCTTGGGTTGGTGATGGTTCCACTTGAGTGGAACATTGTCCTTCTCCTTCGGCCACAAGGGGTTCCTCAATGGGTAGGATATAGCCAACACCCATTCTTCTTATGACTTGGGGAGGAATTTCATCACCTACATCACAAGTACCACTTTGCTCCACTTGGAAGCCATTATTCTCATCAAACTCCACGTTACACGTCTCCTCAATGAGTCTGGTGGACTTGTTGAGGACACGCTAAGCATGACAGTTTGTAGCATAACCACAAATATGCCCTCATGAGCTCTAGCCTCAAATTTATACAAACGAACACATTTCTTAAGAATGAAACACTTACAACCGAACACCCGAAAGTACTTGAGGTTGTGCTTGTTGCCGGTAAGTATCTCATATGGAGTCTTGTTCAAGTCTTTGCGGAGATAGAGCCGATTGGATGCATGACAAGCGGTGTTGATGGCTTCGGCCCAAAAGTTGTACGGAGACTTGAACTCCGCCATCATGGTCCTTGCCGCTGATGGATAAGTCTGTGTACTAGGGTCCTTGTGGGGCTGCAGCACATGGTCCTTGTGGCAGTTAGGAGGATAAAGTCCTGGACCATCAAGGACTGGCTGTTAGGATAGAGTTCTGTTCTTGACCATCAAGGACTGTCAGTTAGCATCTTAGACTAGCATCTTAGACTAGCATCTTAGACTGGCATCTTAGCAGCATCTTAGCATATGCCTTGGCTGGCTAGCAGCCTATAAATATGTATCCCCAACCCCTCAGGTTGGCATGGCATTGTGTGAGAAATAAACCAACGAAAATTGTCCCAACTCTCCTAGTGTCATCCACAGCTATCAATGCTCAGGCTGAAAGGTCTAACAAGTGGTATCAGAGCCTCGTTAACCTGCACCCTGAGCATTTCCTGTGAGCAGCCCAAGTCGGTAGCAGCAGCTGCTCCGTCTGCCTCTGGTTACCTTCCTCCCTCCGGACTGTCGAGCAGCAGCTCGTCTTCATCAGCCTCCTCTTCACGCAACAGCCCCCCTGCAGCGAGCCATGTCTGCAGGTCGCTCTCAGCACACGGCTACCTCGAGCATGCGGCGCCGGCAAGAGGCCGAGCGCGCCGTGGCAGAGGAGCGTGAGCGAGCGGCTATAGCAGCGGCTGCTGCGGCGGCAAGAGTGTCGAGGCTGGCTGCAGCGGAGCTGGCAGCAGCCAGAGCGGAGGTAGAAGCAGCCAGGGCAGAGGTAGAAGCAGCAACAGCAGAAGCAGCCCGTGAGGCTACGGCGGATGCCAAGGCACTCCGCGGCAGCCCCGGCAGCTCCAGCAGCTCCGCGCCTGCGGACGACGGCGCCGACGCAGATCGCGCCAAAGTGGCGCAGGAGCGGACGGCGCAGTGGGCAGCCGAGCACGCCCGCACTCCAGGTGGAGGCGCGCACCGCGACGGCGGCTGCAACGACCAGGACCGCGGCCTCTACGAGGTCCGGACTGTGGTCAAGGATGTTGGTTCCAGTGTTGGGTGGCCTACCCTCACTAAAACCAACTACGTCGAGTGGGCCGGGATCATGAAGGTCAGGCTCCAGGTGCGGCGCATGTGGGAGGCAGTCCAGGACAGCAACGTCGACCACCTAGAGGATCGACGGGCGCTGGACGCCCTCATCGCCGCAGTCCCTCCCGAGATGCAGTTCTCGCTTTCCAACAAGCGGACTGCCAAGGAGGCTTGGGACGCCATCGCCGCAGCACGCATAGGCAGCGACCGTGCTCGCAAGTCCACCCTGCAGGCACTTCGTAAGGAGTGGGAGAACCTGGGCTTCAAGCCAGGTGAGGACGTTGATGACTTTGCTCTCCGTCTCAACACTCTGCTGCAGAAGATGGTGAAGTTTGGCGATGCCACCTACACCGAGGAGAGAGCTGTCGAGAAGCTTTTTCGGTGCATTCCCGAGAAGTACAAGCAGATGGCTCGCTCGATCGAGTCGTTGCTGGACCTCTCCACGATGACGATCGAGGAGGCGATAGGTCGACTCAAGGTCGTCGACACCGACGAGCCACAGCCCCCCTCGGGGCCCATCACCACCGGCGGGAAGCTGCTCCTAACTCGGGAGCAGTGGGATCCCAGCCTTGGTGACAAGAAGAAGGGGGAGCCTTCCTCCTCGACGGGCGGCCGCAAGCATGGCAAGCAGCGTAAGGCGCGAAGAGGCCCCCCGGGCAGGGCACAAGGACGTGCCGAAGGTGACGCCCGCGGAGGCGCCAAGGACGGCGCCGCTGGCAAGCCCAGGCCGGCACAAGACAACAGTTGCCACAACTGTGGCCGGTTTGGCCATTGGGCCAATGAGTGTCGGCAACCACGACAAGGCCAGGCTCACGTCGCACAGGCGAAGGAGGAGGAGACGGCTCTGTTCATGGCACATGCAAGCATTGAGCTACCCTCGGCGACTCCAGTCGCAAAGGCTTTCATCCACCTCGATGAGCCAAAAGCACACGCTCTTCTCGGCGATCGCTCCGGGAAGGACAAGGCTACGGGGTGGTGCCTCGACACCGGCGCCACCCACCACATGACCGGTCGAAGGGAATTCTTCGCCGAGCTCGACTCCGATGCGCGAGGCTCCATCAAGTTCGGGGATGCCTCCGCTGTGGAGATAAAGGGCGTCGGCTCCGTCATCTTCACCACCAAGATGGGAGAGCACCGGCTGCTCACCGGTGTCTACTACATCCCCGCGCTAAGGAATTCCATCATCAGCTTGGGACAGCTGGATGAGAACGGCTCACGCGTGCTGATTGAGCATGGGGTCCTACGCATCTGGGATCGCCAGCGTCGCCTTCTCGCCAAGGTGCCCAGAGGTGAAAATCGACTCTACGTCCTTGATGTGCAGGTGGCACAACCGGTCTGTCTCGCTGTCCGTCGAGACGACGAGGCGTGGCGGTGGCATGAGCGCTTTGGGCACCTTCACTTTGAGGCCCTGAAGCGTCTAAGTGCCAAGGAGATGGTGCGAGGCCTGCCATGCCTCGACCATGTGGAGCAGTTCTGCGACATCTGCGTACTGACAAAGCAGAGACGACTCCCCTTTCCCCAACAGGCGAGTTTTCGGGCTAAGGAGAAGCTGGAGCTCGTGCACGGAGACCTGTGCGGCCCGGTGACGCCAGCCACACCAGGAGGTCGACGCTACTTCCTGCTGCTCGTCGACGATCTCTCCCGCTACATGTGGGTGATGATCCTCGGCAGTAAGGGAGAAGCGGCGGACGCCATCAGGCGCGCGCAGGTTGGTGTGGAGGCGGAGAGCGGCCGCAAATTGCGCGTGTTGCGCACTGACAACGGCGGCGAGTTCACGGCGGCTGAATTCGCGTCGTACTGCGCCGATGAGGGCATCCAGCGCCACTACTCCGCGCCGTACAGCCCGCAGCAAAACGGCGTCGTCGAGCGGCGCAACCAGACGGTTGTGGGGATGGCTCGGGCTCTCCTCAAGCAGAGAGGGATGCCGGCTGTCTTCTGGGGAGAGGCGGTGCTAACGGCCGTCTACATCCTCAACCGCTCTCCTACTAAGGCACTCGACGGCAGAACTCCGTACGAGGCCTGGCATGGCGGAAGCCGGCGGTCTCTCATTTGCGGATCTTTGGCTGCCTTGCGTTCGCCAAGGAGCTCGGCCACATCGGCAAGCTCGACGACAGGAGCACTCCGGGAGTCTTCATCGGCTACGCGGAGGGCTCAAAGGCCTACCGCATCCTCGACCCAAAGACACAACGTGTGCGCACAGCGCGAGACGTCGTGTTCAATGAAGGGCGAGGGTGGCAATGGGACAAGGCGGTGGACGACGGCTCGACGCCGACGTATGACGACTTCATTGTCGAGTACGCTCACTTCAAGGAAGCTGGGGGAGCAAGCAGCTCCTCTTCACCGGGCACGTCTACCCCGGCCCCCAAAACTACATCGACTCCGGCGCCTGCTACACCGACGACACCACAACCAGCGACGCCGCATACTCCAGCCCCGGCGGTCGCCACTCCGGGCTCGTCTTCATCAGCACCAGCTCACGCAGAGCACAACCCGATGAAGTTCGCTTCCCCGCTCACTCACGACGAGCGGGTCGACACATGGTATGGAGGCGAACCGCTGCGGTACCGTACGATGGATAATGTGCTCGGCGACCAGCCGGTGCCAGGACTGGTGCCACGTGACCTGGAGGCGCAGCTACAGCTCGTGTGTGAAGACGGCGAACCACGGTCCTTTGCAGAGGCCGAGAGAGACGCGGCATGGCGCGCCGCGATGAAGTTGGAGATGGATGCGGTCGAGCAAAACCGCACCTGGGAGCTTGCTGATCTCCCTCGAGGTCACCGCGCAATCACCCTTAAGTGGGTGTTCAAGCTGAAGAGGGATGGAGCCGGCGCCATCATCAAGCACAAGGCTCGTTTGGTGGCCCGAGGCTTCTTGCAGCAGGAAGGAGTCGACTTCGACGACGCTTTCGCTCCCGTGGCACGGATGGAGTCCGTGCGACTTCTCCTTGTGCTGGCTGCCCAGGAGGGCTGGCGTGTCCACCACATGGACGTTAAGTCGGCATTCCTCAATGGCGACTTGAAGGAGGAAGTCTACGTGCATCAGCCACCGGGGTTTACGATTCCCGGCCAGGAGGGCAAGGTGCTCCGCCTGCGCAAGGCTCTCTATGGCCTGCGGCAGGCACCCAGGGCGTGGAACGCCAAGCTGGACTCCACGCTGAAGAAGATGGGTTTCGAGCAGAGCCCGCATGAGGCTGCCGTCTACCGACGGGGGAGTGGAGGAAATGCCCTGCTGGTGGGCGTCTACGTTGACGACCTGGTGATCACCGGCACCAAAGATGCAGAGGTGGCGGCGTTCAAGGAAGACATGAAGGCCACGTTCCAGATGAGTGACCTGGGGCTCCTCTCCTTCTATCTAAGGATTGAGGTGCACCAGGACCACTCCGGGATCGCGCTTCGACAGTCCGCCTACGCCAAGCGCATCGTTGAGCTAGCTGGGCTCACCGACTGCCATCCAGCTCTCACTCCGATGGAGGAGAGGCTGAAACTAAGTCGCGACAGCACGACGGAGGAAGTGGATGCTACGCAGTACCGACGCCTTGTGGGGAGCCTTCGCTACCTCACTCACACACGGCCGGACTTGGCATTCTCCGTCGGCTATGTCAGTCGGTTCATGGAGCGACCAACGTCGGAACACCAGCAGGCAATGAAGAGGATCGTCCGCTACATAGCAGGGACCCTCGACCACGGCCTCCATTACCCTAGGTGCCCTGGGGCGGCACACTTCGTCGGGTACAGCGACAGCGACCACGCCGGCGACATCGACACCAGCAAGAGCACGAGCAGGATCCTCCTCTTCCTCGGCAAGTGTCTCGTGAGCTGGCAATCAGTCAAGCAGCAGGTGGTGGCCCTGTCCAGCTGTGAGGCTGAGTACATAGCGGCCTCCACCGCCTGTACTCAGGCGCTCTGGCTTGCTCGACTGCTTGGTGATCTTCTCGTTCAAGACACCAGAACGGTGCAGCTCCTGGTGGACAGCAAGTCCGCCCTGGCCCTGGCAAAGAACCCCGTGTTCCACGAACGGAGCAAGCACATCCGACTGAGGTATCACTTCATCCGCAGCTGTGTGGAAGAAGGGAGCATCGAGGCGAGCTACATCAACACCAAGGATCAGCTCGCAGACCTGCTCACCAAGCCCCTTGGGAGGGTCAAGTTCCTCGAACTTTGCTCCAGGATTGGGATGATTCAACTCTCCCACAAGACGACGTACAAGACTTAGGGGGAGAATGATGGATAAGTCTGTGTACTAGGGTCCTTGTGGGGCTGCAGCACATGGTCCTTGTGGCAGTTAGGAGGATAAAGTCCTGGACCATCAAGGACTGGCTGTTAGGATAGAGTTCTGTTCTTGACCATCAAGGACTGTCAGTTAGCATCTTAGACTAGCATCTTAGACTGGCATCTTAGCAGCATCTTAGCATATGCCTTGGCTGGCTAGCAGCCTATAAATATGTATCCCCAACCCCTCAGGTTGGCATGGCATTGTGTGAGAAATAAACCAACGAAAATTGTCCCAACTCTCCTAGTGTCATCCACAACTATCAATGCTCAGGCTGAAAGGTCTAACAGCCGCGTCCATCAACGTCCCGTTCTTCCTCTCTGCAACACCATTTTGTTGAGGGGTGTAAGGTGCGGAATATTGATGCTTGATCCCCTCATCACTAAGAAACTCATCCAAGGTATAGTTCTTGAACTCGGAGCCGTTGTCACTTCTTATTGTCAAGATCTTTGCATTGTGTTGACGTTGAGCTTCATTTGCAAAGTCGATGACGGTTTGTTGGGTCTCACTCTTCCTCTTGAAGAAATATACCCAATTGTATCTTGAATAATCATCCACAATCACCAAGCATTACTTTCTACCCCCAAGACTATCAAAGGATGAAGGCCCAATGTGACACCCTCGATTCAATCATACACTAATCATACACGTAAATGTGTACGATCAAGATCAAGGACTCACGGGAAGATATCACAACACAACTCTAGACACAAATTAAAATAATACGAGCTTTATATTACAAGCCAGGGGCCTCGAGGGCTCGAATACACAAGAGTCAGCGGAAGCAACAATATCTGAGTACAAACATAAGTTAAACAAGTTCTGCCTTAAGAAGGCTAGCACAAACATCAACGATCGAAAAGGCAAGGCCTCCTGCCTGGGAGCCTCCTAACTACTCCTGGTCGTCGACGGCCTCCACGCAGTAGTAGGCACCCTTAGTGTAGTAGTAGTCGTCGTCGTCGAAGGTGGCGCCTGGCTCCTGGGCTCCACCATCTGGTTGCAGCATCCGAGAAGAATGGAAAGAGGTGGAAAAAGGGAAGCAAAGCAACCGTGAGTACTCATCCAAAGTACTCGCAAGCAAGGATCTACACTACATATGCATCGGTATCAATAAAATGGTAGTATCTGTGGACTGAACTGCAGAATGCCAGAAGAGAAAGGGAAAGCCTAGCCTATCGAAGACTAGCATCTTCAAGTAGCTCCAAGCATCTTGCAGCATTCAGAAGAGTATAGAATAGCAGTTTATATTTCGTAAACATGTTGTAACATTAGCGCCCAGAGATCACTTCCTCGACTCCCTGTGAGGAAACAATTCCGGAGCCATCATTTTCATTACATGCCTCAACATCCAGTTCTAGTTGTATTGATCGGGATACAACTCCGAGCTTCCATTACCGTGGAGACGGCTATTCAAATAGATAGAATACTTCCATGCAGGGGTGCACCAACTTACCCAACACGCTCGATCAACTCCGGCCGGACACCATCAGGTCATGACCGGCCTCGGCCGATCAACACGCCGCAGTCCTACCTAGGCTCAATAGAGAGGCCGGCACGCCGGTCTACATCCTAAGCGCACAGGGGTCTTGGGCCCATCGCCCTTTGCACTCCTGCATGTTGCGTGGGCCCGATGAGCAGACCTAGCCTCCCTTATACAAGAGAAGGCGTTCTAGTCCAACCCGGCGCGTGCCGCTCCATCGCTGACGTCCGTTGAGCTTTCGGCTGATACATACGGCGCAGAGTGCCCATACTTATTCCCGCGTGGTGGTTAGTGTGAAAAGGCCATAGCCTACTCGGATCAAATATCCAAACCGTTAGTGTCTTGTTACTGTGCGGTAACAAGCAGAGACATGATCATGTGACCCCGTCACCCGTCTCACGGACTTGCGGCAAGGGCTAAGAATGCCCGGCCGTGCCGCGTGGAAAACTTGCGGGTATCCTTCAGATCAACCCGACTTCACATCACTCGCGGGTACCCCTCGGGGCCGACCCGATGTCATCATGGTTCTGTGGTAAGTCAAAGTAACCGTGTGTCTGAAACAGCAAGGGGGAAACCTGAGGAATCACCTTCGATGGATTCCCACTCGATGTAACAATCAAGGTGGACTTGGAGGAATCACCCTCGTTGGTCCACACTTGAGGGGTTGCACGACAGAGTCGTTATCGGGAGTGGTGAAGGAGGAACCACCCTCGATTACCACGGCCGAATAACTACACTACAAGGTTAACATCAGAAGTGTTGGCGAGGTATCACCCTCGACACTCGATAGTAACTCTGCAGAGTCGTACAACTAGGGGGGGGGGGTGATGTGCGGTGTCGGGGCCTGGACGTCGATCACGTTGATCGAGTCATCAAACATAAAGCGGGGCAACTGGGACAAGGTGGGGGTCACTGATGGATCTCTAACCAGCCTATACTAAGCAGTTTAGAATAAGCAGGTAAGGTATGAAAACAGGTAACAAAAACATGCTATGCATCAAAGTAGGATCATACAGAAAGTAGTAGCAGTTTTAATGCAAGCATAAGAGATAAGGGAATGGGCGATATTGAATGATCAATAGGGGGTTTGCTTGCCTGGAAGCTCCGTTGAGAAGGAAGGGTCGTCGTCGACGTAGTTAATCACAGTGGCACCGGCAGCGATCTCGAGGTCTACCGGAGAGAAGAGGGGGAAGAAACAATAAATATAATGCAAACAAAGTATCACAAAGCATAACATGGCAAAACGCGGTGCTAGGGGTGACCTAACGCAGTACTAGGTGCTACTGGCGAAGGGGGAAAACATCCGAGAAAGTATTCCCGGTGTTAGGCATTGTCCGACAGATGAAACGGATGGGGACGGTTCCATGTTCGCTATGCTAGGGGCACGTGACAGATGAACATAATGCGTATTCGGGATCGTCATATTTTTCTGAGCAACTTTCATGTATAAAACATTTTCATCTGAGTTACGGATTATTTTATATGATTTTTCAAAGATTTAAACAATATTTCGGAATTTTGTATTTATTTTTAATCCGAATTGACCAAGTCAATTTGACTGGTCAAATGGGGAGGTGTGGCCCACATGGCATTGACTAAACCTAAACAAATAAATAAAATCTAACTTAGTTAAAAGGGGGGCACATGTCATCTATACATTTGACTAGTAAACAAATAAGCTAACCTAATCTAACTAATTAGGGCCGGCCCCATACATGTCATCTACTCCCTCCGTCCGAAAATACTTGTCATTGAAATTGATATATCTAGATGTATTTTAGTTCTAGATACATCCATTTTCATCGATTTTGATGACAAGTATTTCCGGACGGAGGGTATGCGAGCAAATTAATTTACTTCGGACATCCACCACAATAAGCTCAGTAATTTTAGTTCATATTCTGATGACAGTTATCTGTTTGCAAACAGGTGCATAGCCTTGTGCTAGGTAGTGACAGTCCTCTTCTGGATGTACTTCGGGCTGTACTACTTCCTCGACAAGTTCGCCGGCGACACGTGCACGGCCCTCGAGGAGTACCAGCTGAACCCCAAGAACAGTATGCTGGGCGCCATCATACCCTGCAGCGAGAAGATGTCCGGCAGCGTCATCCTGCACGATGTTGGTGCAGGCATACACGACATCATAGACCAGGTACTCCAAAAGTAACGAAGGAAAAGGAGACGGTGCCATCGATGATTTTCTTGACAGATGCCATCTTGTGTCTGTCATGCTTATCATTCTTCTTGCAGTTTTTGCCATGTAAGTTTCAGCTCGGCGGTAGTTCTATCAAATTCTCACATGGTATGCAACAATTGCAAAACCAAAAATCTTCGTAGAAACGTTGTGACTCATCTACTGCCACGCTTTATTTGCAGAGTTGCATCGGCAATCGCGCTTCAGGGTGCTGTGCGATTTCATTCTAGAGCAGAGTCCATCAAAGATATCGTCGGGAGAACAGCGCTTGAAGCGACGGCGACGATTTACAACATTACAGGAGCCATTGAGAGGATGCAGAACATATCGAAGCTATACAACATTAGTAGCCAATCCTTTGATCATCTGAACTCCACAGTAAAGGCACTGAACTCTGAAGCTGTGGAAATTCAGGCGAAGGCCGAAAAGAACATGCGCTTGGTCAGCAAAGGCATCAACACATTGTAAGAACTTTTTACATGATAAGCATGGTAGATACTATACTACATTAGTAGTTCTTGAATCTTATGAAACCTCAAAATCATCATGGGAACTAATACAGCTGATAATTTTCAGAGAACTTGTCATCATTTTAACCGTGACGCTGAATCTTGTCGTGGTCCTTGTCTTGCTAGGTAAGTGATCATTGTGAAATGTTTCTCAGTGGGCATAAATTCTCTTACTTCAAAATAAAATTAACACGTTGCTTCTTTATTGTAGTGGGAAGACCTTTGAGGCTACAGAAGTTGTACTATATGTGAGTAAATATCATTTACTTCAGACATCCACCACAATAAGCTGAATAATTTTAGTTCATATTCTGATGACAGTTATCTGTTTGCAACAGGTGCATAGCCTTGTGCTGGGTACTGACAGTCCTCTTCTGGATGTACTTCGGACTGTACTACTTCCTCGACAAGTTCGCCGGCGACACGTGCGCGGCCCTCGAGGAGTACCAGCTGAACCCCAAGAACAGCATGCTGGGCGCCATCATACCCTGGAGCGAGAAGATGTCCGGCAGCGTCATCCTGCACGATGTTGGTGCAGGCATACACGGCATCATAGACCAGGTACTCCAAAAGTAACGAAAGAAAAGGAGACGGTGCCATCGATGATTTTCTTGACAGATGCCATCTTGTGTCTGTCATGCTTATCATTCTTCTTGCAGTTTTTGCCATGTAAGTTTCAGCTCGGCGGTAGTTCTATCAAATTCTCACATGATATGCAACCATTGCAAAACCAAAAATCTTCGTAGAAACGTTGTGACTCATCTACTGCCACGCTTTATTTGCAGAGTTGCATCGGCAATCGCGCTTCAGGGTGCTGTGTGATTTCATTCTAGAGCAGAGTCCATCAAAGATATCGTCGGGAGAACAGCGCTTGAAGCGACGGCGACGATTTACAACATTACAGGAGCCATTGAGAGGATGCAGAACATATCGAAGCTATACAACATTAGTAGCCAATCCTTTGATCATCTGAACTCCACAGTAAAGGCACTGAACTCTGAAGCTGTGGAAATTCAGGCGAAGGCCGAAAAGAACATGCGCTTGGTCAGCAAAGGCATCAACACATTGTAAGAACTTTTTACATGATAAGCATGGTAGATACTATACTGCATTAGTAGTTCTTGAATCTTATGAAACCTCAAAATCATCATGGGAACTAATACAGCTGATAATTTTCAGAGAACTTGTCATCATTTTAACCGTGACGCTGAATCTTGTCGTGGTCCTTGTCTTGCTAGGTAAGTGATCATTGTGAAATGTTTCTCAGTGGGCATAAATTCTCTTACTTCAAAATAAAATTAACACGTTGCTTCTTTATTGTAGTGGGAAGACCTTTGAGGCTACAGAAGTTGTACTATATGTGAGTAAATATCATTTACTTCAGACATCCACCACAATAAGCTGAATAATTTTAGTTCATATTCTGATGACAGTTATCTGTTTGCAACAGGTGCATAGCCTTGTGCTGGGTACTGACAGTCCTCTTCTGGATGTACTTCGGACTGTACTACTTCCTCGACAAGTTCGCCGGCGACACGTGCGCGGCCCTCGAGGAGTACCAGCTGAACCCCAAGAACAGCATGCTGGGCGCCATCATACCCTGCAGCGAGAAGATGTCCGGCAGCGTCATCCTGCACGATGTTGGTGCAGGCATACACGGCATCATAGACCAGGTACTCCAAAAGTAACGAAAGAAAAGGAGACGGTGCCATCGATGATTTTCTTGACAGATGCCATCTTGTGTCTGTCATGCTTATCATTCTTCTTGCAGTTTTTACCATGTAAGTTTCAGCTCGGCGGTAGTTCTATCAAATTCTCACATGATATGCAACCATTGCAAAACCAAAAATCTTCGTAGAAACGTTGTGACTCATCTACTGCCACGCTTTATTTGCAGAGTTGCATCGGCAATTGCGCTTCAGGGTGCTGTGTGATTTCATTCTAGAGCAGAGTCCATCAAAGATATCGTCGGGAGAACAGCGCTTGAAGCGACGGCGACGATTTACAACATTACAGGAGCCATTGAGAGGATGCAGAACATATCGAAGCTATACAACATTAGTAGCCAATCCTTGATCATCTGAACTCCACAGTAAAGGCACTGAACTCTGAAGCTGTGGAAATTCAGGCGAAGGCCGAAAAGAACATGCGCTTGGTCAGCAAAGGCATCAACACATTGTAAGAACTTTTTACATGATAAGCATGGTAGATACTATACTGCATTAGTAGTTCTTGAATCTTATGAAACCTCAAAATCATCATGGGAACTAATACAGCTGATAATTTTCAGAGAACTTGTCATCATTTTAACCGTGACGCTGAATCTTGTCGTGGTCCTTGTCTTGCTAGGTAAGTGATCATTGTGAAATGTTTCTCAGTGGGCATAAATTCTCTTACTTCAAAATAAAATTAACACGTTGCTTCTTTATTGTAGTGGGAAGACCTTTGAGGCTACAGAAGTTGTACTATATGTGAGTAAATATCATTTACTTCAGACATCCACCACAATAAGCTGAATAATTTTAGTTCATATTCTGATGACAGTTATCTGTTTGCAACAGGTGCATAGCCTTGTGCTGGGTACTGACAGTCCTCTTCTGGATGTACTTCGGACTGTACTACTTCCTCGACAAGTTCGCCGGCGACACGTGCGCGGCCCTCGAGGAGTACCAGCTGAACCCCAAGAACAGCATGCTGGGCGCCATCATACCCTGGAGCGAGAAGATGTCCGGCAGCGTCATCCTGCACGATGTTGGTGCAGGCATACACGGCATCATAGACCAGGTACTCCAAAAGTAACGAAAGAAAAGGAGACGGTGCCATCGATGATTTTCTTGACAGATGCCATCTTGTGTCTGTCATGCTTATCATTCTTCTTGCAGTTTTTGCCATGTAAGTTTCAGCTCGGCGGTAGTTCTATCAAATTCTCACATGATATGCAACCATTGCAAAACCAAAAATCTTCGTAGAAACGTTGTGACTCATCTACTGCCACGCTTTATTTGCAGAGTTGCATCGGCAATCGCGCTTCAGGGTGCTGTGTGATTTCATTCTAGAGCAGAGTCCATCAAAGATATCGTCGGGAGAACAGCGCTTGAAGCGACGGCGACGATTTACAACATTACAGGAGCCATTGAGAGGATGCAGAACATATCGAAGCTATACAACATTAGTAGCCAATCCTTTGATCATCTGAACTCCACAGTAAAGGCACTGAACTCTGAAGCTGTGGAAATTCAGGCGAAGGCCGAAAAGAACATGCGCTTGGTCAGCAAAGGCATCAACACATTGTAAGAACTTTTTACATGATAAGCATGGTAGATACTATACTGCATTAGTAGTTCTTGAATCTTATGAAACCTCAAAATCATCATGGGAACTAATACAGCTGATAATTTCAGAGAACTTGTCATCATTTTAACCGTGACGCTGAATCTTGTCGTGGTCCTTGTCTTGCTAGGTAAGTGATCATTGTGAAATGTTTCTCAGTGGGCATAAATTCTCTTACTTCAAAATAAAATTAACACGTTGCTTCTTTATTGTAGTGGGAAGACCTTTGAGGCTACAGAAGTTGTACTATATGTGAGTAAATATCATTTACTTCAGACATCCACCACAATAAGCTGAATAATTTTAGTTCATATTCTGATGACAGTTATCTGTTTGCAACAGGTGCATAGCCTTGTGCTGGGTACTGACAGTCCTCTTCTGGATGTACTTCGGACTGTACTACTTCCTCGACAAGTTCGCCGGCGACACGTGCGCGGCCCTCGAGGAGTACCAGCTGAACCCCAAGAACAGCATGCTGGGCGCCATCATACCCTGCAGCGAGAAGATGTCCGGCAGCGTCATCCTGCACGATGTTGGTGCAGGCATACACGGCATCATAGACCAGGTACTCCAAAAGTAACGAAAGAAAAGGAGACGGTGCCATCGATGATTTTCTTGACAGATGCCATCTTGTGTCTGTCATGCTTATCATTCTTCTTGCAGTTTTTACCATGTAAGTTTCAGCTCGGCGGTAGTTCTATCAAATTCTCACATGATATGCAACCATTGCAAAACCAAAAATCTTCGTAGAAACGTTGTGACTCATCTACTGCCACGCTTTATTTGCAGAGTTGCATCGGCAATTGCGCTTCAGGGTGCTGTGTGATTTCATTCTAGAGCAGAGTCCATCAAAGATATCGTCGGGAGAACAGCGCTTGAAGCGACGGCGACGATTTACAACATTACAGGAGCCATTGAGAGGATGCAGAACATATCGAAGCTATACAACATTAGTAGCCAATCCTTGATCATCTGAACTCCACAGTAAAGGCACTGAACTCTGAAGCTGTGGAAATTCAGGCGAAGGCCGAAAAGAACATGCGCTTGGTCAGCAAAGGCATCAACACATTGTAAGAACTTTTTACATGATAAGCATGGTAGATACTATACTGCATTAGTAGTTCTTGAATCTTATGAAACCTCAAAATCATCATGGGAACTAATACAGCTGATAATTTTCAGAGAACTTGTCATCATTTTAACCGTGACGCTGAATCTTGTCGTGGTCCTTGTCTTGCTAGGTAAGTGATCATTGTGAAATGTTTCTCAGTGGGCATAAATTCTCTTACTTCAAAATAAAATTAACACGTTGCTTCTTTATTGTAGTGGGAAGACCTTTGAGGCTACAGAAGTTGTACTATATGTGAGTAAATATCATTTACTTCAGACATCCACCACAATAAGCTGAATAATTTTAGTTCATATTCTGATGACAGTTATCTGTTTGCAACAGGTGCATAGCCTTGTGCTGGGTACTAACAGTCCTCTTCTGGATGTACTTCGGACTGTACTACTTCCTCGACAAGTTCGCCGATGACACGTGCGCGGCCCTCGAGGAGTACCAGCTGAACCCCAAGAACAGCATGCTGGGCGCCATCATACCCTGCAGCGAGAAGATGTCCGGCAGCGTCATCCTGCACGATGTTGGTGCAGGCATACACGACATCATAGACCAGGTACTCCAAAAGTAACGAAAGAAAAGGAGACGGTGCCATCGATGATTTTCTTGACAGATGCCATCTTGTGTCTGTCATGCTTATCATTCTTCTTGCAGTTTTTGCCATGTAAGTTTCAGCTCGGCGGTAGTTCTATCAAATTCTCACATGATATGCAACCATTGCAAAACCAAAAATCTTCGTAGAAACGTTGTGACTCATCTACTGCCATGCTTTATTTGCAGAGTTGCATCGGCAATTGTGCTTCAGGGTGCTGTGTGCTTTCATTCTAGAGCAGAGTCCATCAAAGATATCGTCGGGAGAACAGCGCTTGAAGCGACGGCGACGATTTACAACATTACAGGAGCCATTGAGAGGATGCAGAACATATCGAAGCTATACAACATTAGTAGCCAATCCTTTGATCATCTGAACTCCACAGTAAAGGCACTGAACTCTGAAGCTGTGGAAATTCAGGCGAAGGCCGAAAAGAACATGCGCTTGGTCAGCAAAGGCATCAACACATTGTAAGAACTTTTTACATGATAAGCATGGTAGATACTATACTACATTAGTAGTTCTTGAATCTTATGAAACCTCAAAATCATCATGGGAACTAATACAGCTGATAATTTTCAGAGAACTTGTCATCATTTTAACCGTGACGCTGAATCTTGTCGTGGTCCTTGTCTTGCTAGGTAAGTGATCATTGTGAAATGTTTCTCAGTGGGCATAAATTCTCTTACTTCAAAATAAAATTAACACGTTGCTTCTTTATTGTAGTGGGAAGACCTTTGAGGCTACAGAAGTTGTACTATATGTGAGTAAATATCATTTACTTCAGACATCCACCACAATAAGCTGAATAATTTTAGTTCATATTCTGATGACAGTTATCTGTTTGCAACAGGTGCATAGCCTTGTGCTGGGTACTGACAGTCCTCTTCTGGATGTACTTCGGACTGTACTACTTCCTCGACAAGTTCGCCGATGACACGTGCGCGGCCCTCGAGGAGTACCAGCTGAACCCCAAGAACAGCATGCTGGGCGCCATCATACCCTGCAGCGAGAAGATGTCCGGCAGCGTCATCCTGCACGATGTTGGTGCAGGCATACACGACATCATAGACCAGGTACTCCAAAAGTAACGAAAGAAAAGGAGACGGTGCCATCGATGATTTTCTTGACAGATGCCATCTTGTGTCTGTCATGCTTATCATTCTTCTTGCAGTTTTTGCCATGTAAGTTTCAGCTCGGCGGTAGTTCTATCAAATTCTCACATGATATGCAACCATTGCAAAACCAAAAATCTTCGTAGAAACGTTGTGACTCATCTACTGCCATGCTTTATTTGCAGAGTTGCATCGGCAATTGTGCTTCAGGGTGCTGTGTGCTTTCATTCTAGAGCAGAGTCCATCAAAGATATCGTCGGGAGAACAGCGCTTGAAGCGACGGCGACGATTTACAACATTACAGGAGCCATTGAGAGGATGCAGAACATATCGAAGCTATACAACATTAGTAGCCAATCCTTTGATCATCTGAACTCCACAGTAAAGGCACTGAACTCTGAAGCTGTGGAAATTCAGGCGAAGGCCGAAAAGAACATGCGCTTGGTCAGCAAAGGCATCAACACATTGTAAGAACTTTTACATGATAAGCATGGTAGATACTATACTACATTAGTAGTTCTTGAATCTTATGAAACCTCAAAATCATCATGGGAACTAATACAGCTGATAATTTTCAGAGAACTTGTCATCATTTTAACCGTGACGCTGAATCTTGTCGTGGTCCTTGTCTTGCTAGGTAAGTGATCATTGTGAAATGTTTCTCAGTGGGCATAAATTCTCTTACTTCAAAATAAAATTAACACGTTGCTTCTTTATTGTAGTGGGAAGACCTTTGAGGCTACAGAAGTTGTACTATATGTGAGTAAATATCATTTACTTCAGACATCCACCACAATAAGCTGAATAATTTTAGTTCATATTCTGATGACAGTTATCTGTTTGCAACAGGTGCATAGCCTTGTGCTGGGTACTGACAGTCCTCTTCTGGATGTACTTCGGACTGTACTACTTCCTCGACAAGTTCGCCGATGACACGTGCGCGGCCCTCGAGGAGTACCAGCTGAACCCCAAGAACAGCATGCTGGGCGCCATCATACCCTGCAGCGAGAAGATGTCCGGCAGCGTCATCCTGCACGATGTTGGTGCAGGCATACACGACATCATAGACCAGGTACTCCAAAAGTAACGAAAGAAAAGGAGACGGTGCCATCGATGATTTTCTTGACAGATGCCATCTTGTGTCTGTCATGCTTATCATTCTTCTTGCAGTTTTTGCCATGTAAGTTTCAGCTCGGCGGTAGTTCTATCAAATTCTCACATGATATGCAACCATTGCAAAACCAAAAATCTTCGTAGAAACGTTGTGACTCATCTACTGCCATGCTTTATTTGCAGAGTTGCATCGGCAATTGCGCTTCAGGGTGCTGTGTGCTTTCATTCTAGAGCAGAGTCCATCAAAGATATCGTCGGGAGAACAGCGCTTGAAGCGACGGCGACGATTTACAACATTACAGGAGCCATTGAGAGGATGCAGAACATATCGAAGCTATACAACATTAGTAGCCAATCCTTTGATCATCTGAACTCCACAGTAAAGGCACTGAACTCTGAAGCTGTGGAAATTCAGGCGAAGGCCGAAAAGAACATGCGCTTGGTCAGCAAAGGCATCAACACATTGTAAGAACTTTTTACATGATAAGCATGGTAGATACTATACTACATTAGTAGTTCTTGAATCTTATGAAACCTCAAAATCATCATGGGAACTAATACAGCTGATAATTTTCAGAGAACTTGTCATCATTTTAACCGTGACGCTGAATCTTGTCGTGGTCCTTGTCTTGCTAGGTAAGTGATCATTGTGAAATGTTTCTCAGTGGGCATAAATTCTCTTACTTCAAAATAAAATTAACACGTTGCTTCTTTATTGTAGTGGGAAGACCTTTGAGGCTACAGAAGTTGTACTATATGTGAGTAAATATCATTTACTTCAGACATCCACCACAATAAGCTGAATAATTTTAGTTCATATTCTGATGACAGTTATCTGTTTGCAACAGGTGCATAGCCTTGTGCTGGGTACTACTTCGGACTGTACTACTTCCTCGACAAGTTCGCCGGCGACACGTGCGTGGCCCTCGAGGAGTACCAGCTGAACCCCAAGAACAGCATGCTGGGCGCCATCATACCCTGCAGCGAGAAGATGTCCGGCAGCATCATCCTGCACGATGTTGGTGCAGGCATACACGACATCATAGACCAGGTACTCCAAAAGTAACGAAAGAAAAGGAGACGGTGCCATCGATGATTTTCTTGATAGATGCCATCTTGTGTCTGTCATGCTTATCATTCTTCTTGCAGTTTTTGCCATGTAAGTTTCAGCTCGGCGGTAGTTCTATCAAATTCTCACATGATATGCAACCATTGCAAAACCAAAAATCTTCGTAGAAACGTTGTGACTCATCTACTGCCACGCTTTATTTGCAGAGTTGCATCAGCAATCGCGCTTCAGGGTGCTGTGCGATTTCATTCTAGAGCAGAGTCCATCAAAGATATCGTCGGGAGAACAACGCTTGAAGCGACGGCGACGATTTACAACATTACAGGAGCCATTGAGAGGATGCAGAACATATCGAAGCTATACAACATTAGTAGCCAATCCTTTGATCATCTGAACTCCACAGTAAAGGCACTGAACTCTGAAGCTGTGGAAATTCAGGCGAAGGCCGAAAAGAACATGCGCTTGGTCAGCAAAGGCATCAACACATTGTAAGAACTTTTTACATGATAAGCATGGTAGATACTATACTACATTAGTAGTTCTTGAATCTTATGAAACCTCAAAATCATCATGGGAACTAATACAGCTGATAATTTTCAGAGAACTTGTCATCATTTTAACCGTGACGCTGAATCTTGTCGTGGTCCTTGTCTGCTAGGTAAGTGATCATTGTGAAATGTTTCTCAGTGGGCATAAATTCTCTTACTTCAAAATAAAATTAACACGTTGCTTCTTTATTGTAGTGGGAAGACCTTTGAGGCTACAGAAGTTGTACTATATGTGAGTAAATATCATTTACTTCAGACATCCACCACAATAAGCTGAATAATTTTAGTTCATATTCTGATGACAGTTATCTGTTTGCAACAGGTGCATAGCCTTGTGCTGGGTACTGACAGTCCTCTTCTGGATGTACTTCGGACTGTACTACTTCCTCGACAAGTTCGCCGGCGACACGTGCGCGGCCCTCGAGGAGTACAAGCTGAACCCCAAGAACAGCATGCTGGGCGCCATCATACCCTGCAGCGAGAAGATGTCCGGCAGCGTCATCCTGCACGATGTTGGTGCAGGCATACACGACATCATAGACCAGGTATTCCAAAAGTAACGAAAGAAAAAGAGACGGTGCCATCGATGATTTTCTTGACAGATGCCATCTTGTGTCTGTCATGCTTATCATTCTTCTTGCAGTTTTTGCCATGTAAACTCAGGTAAACAAACAAGCAGCTCAGCCGCAGCAAATGCTTCCAGGAACCAAAGCGTCTGAAGCGGAAATCTGATCTTGACGACATGGCACTGATTGTTCTTGCGCTGTTGTTGTGAAGATCCTGCGGAGGCTGACGTGCTCGGAGTTGGGCGGTGGCGCCAACTGTGCGCCGGCCGACCTCTCGTCGGCGATCGACTACGACAAGGTGCAGACGTACACGAGCTCCATCCAGAACGTGCTGGACATCTTCCCGGGCACGGAGCGGCTGGTGAGCTGCGAGCTGGTGAAGGCCGGCTTCGCGGACATCGTGGGCAACCAGTGCGCGCCGCTGCGGCGCGGCGCGCGGGCGACGTGGGCCGCGCTCGCCGCCCTGTCGACGGCCATGGCACTGCTCGTGCTCGCCTCGGTGGCGTGCGGCGGCGTTGGGGGGTCGCGCCACGCTGGCGACGACCGCCACTTGGTGCGGCACCTCACGTCGTCGTCCAACTCGGAGGTATCGGAGACCGAGTTCGCCGAGATGCACGCCAAGAAAGTGCGAGTGAAGATCGTCGGGCCGTGAGAGGGAGGTCAAATTATTTTTGCTGTGCTCTTTGCTATTTGCAGGTGATTGTTGGGAGAGAGTATACGGCCGGTGGGAGAGACTGGTCCCGGAGAGATCATCCATCGCCGGCGCGCCATTGACGCGAAATTTTTGCTTTCTTTTCGTGCGTGGTTGTCACACCTGCATCCCACTGATGATGCAGTGGACAAGGAAAGAGTGGACCCACTCGCCAGACATGTAGGCCCACGGGCAGAGCTGTGTGTGTGTGGTTACTTAAGTGTGCGTGGTAGGCAGAGAGAGGGCATGTGTGTATTGAGTGAACTCTGTATCTCACCTAACCTTCTCTGTATCTCACCTCCTTCTCCTGTACCTCACCTTCTTTCTCAAGCAACAAGCTGAACTCGATCTATTTTCCCGATGCACCCTTGTTTCGATCCTAGCAACCCTGGGTTCGTTACAAACTGGTAATCAGAGCCAACTTCCCTTTTCCCCCAATTTTTTTCTGCCAGTTCGTGCTCACATCCTCTCGATCTGACTGTAATATCCACCGCTGTGGGTGCCAATTCACTCCGGTGAGTTTGCCCAAAATCCCCAGCGGGGTTGGACCGATTTGGAGCGAGGGTGACGGCGCCGCCATCCAAACCTTCTGCTCAAACCCGCCACATCCTCGTAGCCATGTCGGAAACCTCGGGAGAGATCAAATCGTTGTTGGAATCGCTCTTGATGCGGTTCGAGGCGAGCCAGATCACCGCCGCCAAGCATGTGGAGGCGCAGCTCGCCTTCAACGAGCAGGTCTCGAGCGACCTCACGCACCTCCGCCGCGAGATGGACCTGACGCAGGCGGATGTCGATGAGGTGCGCCAGCAGCGCCCCGACCCCGACAAGCAGCAGGAGGCCGCCTCCTCCCACCAGCACCAGTTCATGCCCAGGGGAGGCGCTCCACACGTGTCCTCGGCCACGCCCCTACAAGAACAACAAAGGGGCTCCGGAGTTCAGGGGCCGGTCGCACGTCTCGTCAATGACGGCCCGCCCCTCATCCCGCAACGCCCCATGGTCACCATCACCGGGGCAGGCCAGATGCCGCCACCAGCTTCTCCTCGCGGGCTTCCTCAGGTGCTGCACGCGGACGACTACTACGTCAAGCCCCCAAAGCATGACTTCCCCAAGTTCGACGGCAACGCACCTTATCTCTGGATCGATTGCTGCGAGTCGTACTTCGAGTTGTATAGGGTGCCGCCGCACAATTGGGTGACCACGGCCTCCCTCTACATCGAAGGCCACGCGGCGCATTGGCTCCAAGCATACCATCAAGCACATCGGGCGCTCTCATGGGAGGCATTCTGCATCGCCCTTAAGGAAGAATTCGGCCCTGATGAGTTCGAGATGGAGATGCACAAATTACTGCAACTCCGTCAGACTGGCTCTGTGGCAGACTACAGGCTTGCGTTCGAGGGTCACATGTACCACCTGCTTGCACTCGACGGCACGCTCAGTAACAAGTTCTTCATCACCCAGTTTCTGCTCGGACTGCGCGACGATTTACGGGCAGCAGTACGACTCCAAGCACCCACGAGCATCACTCGCGCCTCCGTGCTCGCAAGAATTCAGGAAGAAGAAGCAGATGCACATCGTCCGCGACCACGCGTGTTTCCGGTGGGGCGCCCACCAACACACCCCATTGCTCTGCCTCCTCGACCACAGGCTGCACCGCGACCTGCCGCTGCCCCCGCCGCTGCTGGAGGGGATGACTTCGCGCGAGAGCGGTAACTACGCGATCATCATCATGCGCATGGCCTCTGCTTCCGTTGCTGCGATCGTTACTCCAGAGAGCACTGCTGCAAACAAGCCACGCAGTTGCTGACAATACACATGGGTGAGCACGGCGAGATCCTCACTGAAGATGCAATTCAGGCCATGGAGCTCTTGGATGACCAAGGCGCAGCCCCAGCAGACCAGGAGTGTTGTGTCCTGTCAACGCAAGCGGTCTCAGGCACGGAGACGCCGCGCACAATTCGTCTTCGCGCACTAGTGGGAAATCAAGTGATGCTCCTCCTTGTCGACTCCGGCAGTACACACAGTTTCATCTCGGCATCTTTCGCTGAGAGGATTGCAACGACAACAACACCCCTGCCGCCGGTGGACGTTCGCGTGGCCAACGGTGAGCGTCTGGTCTGCGACAAGCTGGTGCCCGGAGTTAAATGGTGGCTGCAGGGGCACACCTTCACTATGGATATGCGCCAGCTCACGCTCGGGGCGTACGACGGCGTGTTAGGCATGGACTGGTTGGAACAATTCAGCCCAATGAGCTGCCATTGGCTCAACAAGACGCTCATATTCGAGCATGAAGGCGCCAGATCACTCTGCAAGGTGTCCGACAGAGCGCAGTTTAGTCCTTGGAGCCAATTGAACCAGAACAGTTCAACAAATGGCAAGCAGGAAATGACATATGGTACATGGCACTCATTGATCGCCATCCACCCTCTAGTGACACCGTTAGCACGTTGCCAGTGGGTATTCAGACGGTCCTCAATGAGTACAGCGACGTGTTTGCAGAACCAAAGAAACTGCCACCACACCATCAATATGATCATGCCATTACATTGGTGGAAGGAGCACAACCAGCAAACTCACGACCCTACCGATACTCGCCATTGCAGAAAGATGAGATCGAGCGGCAAGTCAGAGAAATGCTTAACTCCGGGGTGATCACGCACAGCATGAGCCCTTACGCAGCCCCGGTTCTCTTGGTAAAAAAGAAGGATGGCTCATGGCGCTTCTGCGTCGACTATCGTCGCCTAAACGACACCACTGTGAAGAATCGTTTTCCCCTTCCCATCGTAGATGAGTTGCTGGATGAACTTGCTGGCGCCCGGTATTTTTCCAAACTTGATTTACGGGCGGGCTACCACCAAATACGGATGAGAGAAGGCGACGAAGAAAAGACGGCATTCAAGACTCACCATGGACACTTCCATTTTCGAGTCATGCCGTTCGGCTTGACAAACGCACCAGCCACCTTTCAGTGCCTCATGAACCAGATCTTCTCCAAGTATGTACGCAAGTTTGTGATCATTTTTCTCGATGACATCTTGGTGTTTAGTGAATCACTATAGGAGCACGAGGAGCATCTTCGGCTGGTGTTTGATCTTCTTCGAGAGCACCAACTTTTCGCCAAATTGTCCAAGTGCTCGTTTGCTCAGGAGAGCATCGACTACCTTGGTCACGTCATCTTAAGCACCGAAGTGGCAACAGACGCGGAGAAAACTCAGGCCATGCTCAACTGGCCGACACCCTCCACACCAACCGAGTTGCGTGGGTTCCTTGGCCTCACCGGCTACTACAGAAAATTTGTAGCCTGGTATGGCATCATCGCCAAGCCATTGATGAATTTGCTGACGAAGAAAGGATTCCAGTGGACTGAACAAGCGCAGGCCGCCTTCGACCTCCTCAAACGCACCATGGCCAGTGCCCTAGTGCTCACATTGCCAGATTTCACCAAACCGTTCAGCATAGAGACTGACGCCTGCGACACAGGGATCGGTGCCGTGCTTGTGCAAGAAGGACACCCGGTGGCGTACTTCAGCAAGACCTTGGGTGTGCGCAACCAGAAGCTTTCAGCTTACGAGAAGGAATTTTTAGCCGTCATGATGGCGGTGGACAAGTGGCGAGCTTATTTGCAACGCAGCCAGTTCACCATTGTCACTGATCACAAAAGTCTGTGCCACTTGGGTGATCAACAACTCGAGACAGATTTGCAACACAAAGCAATGTCCAAGTTGGTTGGCCTGCAGTTTAAGTTTCAGTACCGGCGTGGAGTGGACAACGGAGCGGCAGATGCCTTGTCACGGGTGGGCGCAGCACTGGATGGGGCCGCGCTCTCGCCGTGTCAGCCTACCTGGGTACAGGAAGTGGCCAATTCATATGCCACAGACTCTGATGCTCATGAGAAACTAACGCGGCTCGCCATCCACAGTCCCGACGAGGAAGGGTTCGAGCTGCACAAGGGGCTGATTCGACGCCAAGATCGCCTTTGGATTGGAAGCAACACAACTCTGCGCACCAAACTGATCAGTGCGCTGCACGACAGCGTGATCGGTGGGCATTCAGGCAACACAGCAACTTACCAGCGCTTGAAGAAGAGGTTTCTCTGGACTGGCATGAAACGGGAGGTGGAGGATTATGTGAAACAATGCTTAATCTGTCAGCAGGCTAAACATGAGCATCACCGACCGGCTGGACTGTTAGCTCCTCTCCCCATTCCCACGGCGCCATGGCAGGACCTCACCATGGACTTTGTCGAGGGGTTGCCAAAGTCTGAAGGGCATGACTCGATCATGGTGGTCATTGACCGGCTGACAAAATTCGCACACTTCATCCCTCTTCATCATCCATTCAACGCGGCGCAGGTGGCGCGCGTCTTTTGGGACAATGTCGTCAAGCTCCACGGCCTCCCGAACTCTATTGTCTCCGACCGCGACCGCGTCTTCACCAGTGCGCTCTGGCGAGAGCTCTTCACCACGGCGGGCACCAAACTGTTGTACTCCACGGCGTACCATCCCCAGACCGATGGCCAAAGTGAGCGCGTCAACCAATGCATGGAGATGTACCTCCGTTGCACGATCCATGACGCGTCGCACCGTTGGCGTCGCTGGCTTCCAACGGCGGAGTTCTGGTACAACTCTACCTTTCATTCGTCAATCAATTCTTCCCCCTTCAAGGCGCTCTACGGTGTGGAACCCAACCTCGGCGCCATGGCCCTCTGGGATGACAAGACAACCCCGGTCCTCGATGCCGAGCACTGGGACTGGGGTGCACACACGGCTCGTCTACGAGCACAGATCCTTCGTGCGCAGCACCGGTTCAAGAAGCAAGCCGACCGCCATTGCACGGAGCGTGAATTCGAGGTGGGCGACTCTGTGCTTCTCAAACTACAGCCATATGCGCAATCCTCTGTCGTCAATCGACCGTGCGCCAAGTTGGCGTACAAATTCTTCGGGCCCTTCAAGATTCTGGCACGCATCGGCAAGCTCGCGTACAAGATGGAGCTACCCACTGACAGCTGCATCCACGACGTCTTCCACGTCTTGCAACTGAAGCCCTTCACACCCAATTACTCGCCGGTGTTCTCCGAGCTTCCACGACCACCGGACTTGTCCATCACCGACAACGAGCCAGCGGAAATCATGGAGCACAGGATGGTCAAGAAGGGCGATCAAGCGCTGGTCCAGGTCCGCATTCGTTGGTCTTCTTCAGCGTCGGGCACAACCTGGGAGGACTATGAAACACTACGGCAACGATTTCCGGCGGCGCGTATTTGGCGCGAGCCGATGACCGGTCAAGACCAGACAACGCCTGAAGATGAAACACAAATGGAAGACGGGGCTTTCTCTGAAGAAGAGGGGCATGTCACACCTGCATCCCACTGATGATGCAGTGGACAAGGAAAGAGTGGACCCACTCGCCAGACATGTAGGCCCACGGGCAGAGCTGTGTGTGTGTGGTTACTTAAGTGTGCGTGGTAGGCAGAGAGAGGGCATGTGTGTATTGAGTGAACTCTGTATCTCACCTAACCTTCTCTGTATCTCACCTCCTTCTCCTGTACCTCACCTTCTTCTTTCTCAAGCAACAAGCTAAACTCGATCTATTTTCCCGATGCACCCTTGTTCCGATCCTAGCAACCCTGGGTTCGTTACAGTGGTCTGGAGAATCCAGCCATACACATGCAATCTTGGTATATGAGAGGAAAAAGGAAGAAATTGGTGTAATCCTGTATATGACCGGCAAAAATGATACTGTTCGTATATAATTTTTTTAATCAGAGCCTGATTTATTATTTTACAAGAGACTTTTTTTTCACGAATACGCAAAGCTTGCGTATCTTTCATTGATAGAATAAAAGATAACGAGTACAACAAATAGTGGGGAACTGCCTGTCAACCAGAAAATTAATGCGTATGTGACTTCCAGCGGAAAACCCGGAAACCTCCTGGAGGCGATTAGGGTTACCACGTGGATTCTTGACGGCGCATGCTGATCGCATCGGCGGGGCGATCTTCGCCGCCGGGAAAGGATGTCTTCCACGTCCACGAACGGTGGGCAGAAGGATATCGGCTCCATGTCACCACAAACGACAAGAGCTCGACTGGCGGAAGCCCTCAGGAAACTAGAGATCTCCGAGGAAGAGGCCACGCCTCTGGTGATCGACGATCGCGCCGAGGGCAAGATACCAAAGTGGACATTGGCAGGGCGGGTCTTACATCGCAACACTCTTCATATGCAGACCATCTCCAATGCCCTACGGCCAGCATAGGGGAACCCTGAAGACCTAGCTTTCAGATCTGTTGGTACAAACACATTTGTGGCAGAATTTGCTACCCAGCAGGATTATGATCGCGTGTGGGATGGGTCATCGTGGCATGTTAGTAAGCATGCTATTATATTATCAGAGTTTGATGAATGCATGAGGCCGTCTGAACTCCAATTCAATCGGCTCCAAGTCTGGGTAAGAGTTGTTAACTTACCGTTCAATCTTCGTGATGATGTTTGGGGTAAAGCAATTGCTAAGCAGATTGACAAACAAGCTTCAGCCATCAAGTTTGATCACGAGGGAGGTTTCCTAAGGGCAAGGGTCACGTTGGATGTCACCAAACCCTTGAGGCGATGGATCTTTATTGAGTCCGCAAGGCGGGGGAGCACAGATCAATATGATATTCAATATGAAAAGATTCCACACTTTTGCTTCTCTTGTGGCCGGTTAGGTCACTCTGATCTGCTATGTCCGACCCCCGGGGCACGAGACGCCAATGGGGATCTTCCCTTTGGTAAGGGCCTCCGGCCGCCGGAAGAGTGTAAGCGTGCTACATCCAGCGAGGGCTCGAACAAGGAGCAGTTTTCTGCCAAAGCTTCAAAACAGAACACAATGCAGTCGAGTACTGCAAAGGAGAAGGGGACTGAAGTTAACTCTCCGGTGAAGAAAAATTCACACAAGCATAAGGGAGGTGATGGAGGCCCAAAGCAAGCTTATAGACGAGTTGAAACACCCCTGTTAACTAACACAGTTGCAGACAGGGGAGGGTTGCAACTTGTTATTCGTGATAGATAGGAGACTCAAGGAAACGAGACTCTTGATGAGGATGATGGTATTCTGGAAAGGGATAGCAAGAAGAAAAAAAACTACACCTGAAAATTCTGGGACGTCGGCAGCGGCTGCAGAGCAGCCCTGCCCGTCCCAATGAATTGCATGAGTTGGAACTGTCGAGGGTTTGGGAACCCTGAGATAGTTCGCGAGCTTCTCAAGATTGTGAAGCGGGAAGGCCCCGCCCTCCTCTTCGTGATGGAAACGAAGATTAGGGGGGAAACGAGTGGAAAGTTTGCAGCCCCTCTTGGGGTTTGCCGGAAGTTTTGTTGTTGATAGCGGTGGTTTGAGTGGTGGCATTGGTTTTCTTTGGTCAGAGGACGTTCTAGTGGAACTAAAGAATTACAGCAAAGCTCACAATGATGTGAGAGTCCGGAGGAAAGAGCATGATCATACCTCTTGGTGATTCACGAGTTTTTACGGAGAACCTCGCTCTGAAAATAGATATCAGAGTTGGGAGTTTCTACGTACGCTGCATGGGATACCTCACGATGGATGGATCTACATGGGGGATTTCAACGAGACAATGTATGCGGAAGAGCACTTTAGTGTTCACGCGCGCCCTACACGTCAGATGCAAGCTTTTCATGAGGTTATCGATTTTTGTTCCTTCGAAGATCTAGGTTGGAGAGGAGTCCCTTTTACATGGGATAATAGACAACAAGGTGCTTCAAATGTAAAAGCTCGTCTTGATAGAACACTAGCAAATAATGAGTTTATGCAATTGTTTTAGTACACCTGTGTGAAACACATTAGTTCTACCACTTTGGATCACTGTTACGTCCTTGCAGAATTGAGGTCAAACACACCTAACAGGTGGCCTTCCAGTAGGCGCCCCTTTAGGTACGAAAATGTTTGGCAGTCCCACTCGCAGTATGATCAACTGGTGAAAGATTTATGGCATACAGGGGCTGGCCAAAATGGTCTGGATGGAGTAATGGATGCCCTAAGCTCTGTCCAGAACAAACTTGGCTCGTGGGGCGACCGCGAGTTTGGAAATATGGCAAAAAAGTTCAGAAACTACAGAAAAATCTTGAGCGTTTGAGGGCACAGTCGATTGGCAGGGGATCTTCGAATGAGGAACTTTCCGTTAAATCTCAGCTCAAAGAGGCATTACGGCAGGAGGATATCTGGATTAAGCAACGATCCAGGATTACATATGTTCGCGCTGGCGATAGGAACACTCATTTTTTTCATGCCCGTGCGATGCAGCGACGTAGAATGAATAGAATCACTTCCCTTCAATTGAATGACGGGCGGATCTGTGATGATCGAGAGGAAGTGAAATCAGAGATACTTGAGTTCTACGAGAATATGTACCTTTCCCAAGGCTACAAACATATGTCGGAACTTCTACAGTTTGTTCCTACTCGGCTAACAGAAGAGAAGAATACTTCCCTTGAGAAAGATTTTACCTCCAAGGAGGTAAAAGCTGCACTCTTCCAAATTGCCCCATCAAAGGCGCCGGGATTTAATGGCTTCACGGATGGGTTCTCCCAACGTCACTAGATTATACTTGGCAATGATATTACGATGGCCATTTTGGACTTTTTGAATGGTGGGGAACTCCCTATGGGTCTGAATGATACATCCATTACCCTAATACCCAAGGTACGAAACCCACAGAAGCTTTCTCAGTATCTCCCTATTTCCCCAAGCCAGGTTCTCTACAAAATTGCAGCTAAGGCAATCACCAACAGACTTTGGGGTCTTATGGACGAGATAATAGGGGCTGAGCAAAGTGCATTTGTACCGGGACGTTTAATCACAGATAACGTCTTGGTGGCATATGAAAGTATACATGCAATGAAGAAGCGGAGGAAATGTAAGAAGGCTATTTGCATGGTGACACTTGATATGCTCAAAGCTTATGACCACGTCGAATGGCATTATCTTGAAGCCATGATGATCAAGTTGGGCTTCTGTGATAAGTTTGTATGCTTGATCATGAAGTGTGTTTCATCAGTATGGTTTTCCATCAAGGTGAATGGCAATCTACTCCCTTTTTTCACACCATCCAAAGGTATTCGGCAGGGGGATCCGGTGTCACCGTTTCTCTTCTTAATCTATGCTGAAGGGTTTACTGCACCTATGAACAATTTTGGTGGCTCTCAAGTTGATCGTGGGATTCGTGTGAGTGTCAGATCCCCTTGGGTAAATCATTTACTTTTTGCAGATGATAGTCTCATCTTTCTCGGTGCGCAGCTGGCAAGTGCGGGCAGGTTGAATGAGATATTATGTATATACGCAGAATGCTCGGGCCAAGCTGTGAACAAGGAGAAAAGCTCCATTTATTCCAGCCCCAATGCCACCCAACCAGTATGTGATGCTATGAAACAACAGTTGGGTATATTTATTGAAGCATTCATAGAGCGATATCTTGGCTTGCCAACGGCAGTTGGCTGGATCACTAGTGGATCCTTTGATCATATTGGCGAGAGGAGTCGTGGAAATATGCAGGGTTGGACGGAACGTTTTCTTGCATGTGCAGGGAGGGAAATCTTGTTAAAATCAGTCATACAGGCCATCCCCGCCTACAACATGTCTTGTTTTTAGCTTACAAAGAAAGTTTGCAAGCAGCTCACGTCCTCTATGGCTCGTTTTTGGTGGAGCAGTTCGATTGACAGAAGATCCTTGCATTGGATGTCATGGGAGAGGCTGTCCGCATCGAAGGAACATGGAGGGATGGGATTCAGAGAGTTCGGAAATTTTAATTTAGCTCTTTTGGGCAAACATGGCTGGCGATTTTTGACTCAGCCGGACTCTTTATGTTCTCAAGTATTGAGAGGTAAATACTTCCTTGATGGGGATTTTATGCGAGCACATGCTCCTTCATCGGCGTCGGCAACATGGAAAGCTATTATCGCAGGGCACACGACACTGGAGAAGGGGCTCATTAAACGTGTTGGTAGCGGCCAGACTATCTCCATATGGAATGACCGCTGGATACCTACCACACAGTCGCTCAAGCCCATGGGCAGACAGGGAACTGATCATCTTGAGATGGTCTCCGACCTTATCGATGATCATACCGGAATATGGGACATTGAGTTGGTACGAAGGAATTTTGTTGCACCTGATGCTGAGGCCATACTGAATATACCAATTCGGGCAGGTGGTGGTGACGACTTTCTGGCTTGGGCTTTAGAAAGGTCAGGCGAGTACTCTGTGAAATCAGCCTATCGCGCTCTTGTGACCCGGAACGAGCATCCTGCTCTATGGGAAGGGACGGTAGTGGGAACTTCATTGACATGAAGACAGGTATGGACCGCCTTATGGAAGCTCAAGGTCATTCCAAGAGTTTGGGTTTTTTGGTGGCGAGTGTTGCAAGGGATTCTTCCTAACTACGCCACCATGCGCTATAGACATATAAGAACATCATCCTTGTGTGACCTATGTAAGGCCGCCGAGGAAGATTTGATGCATGCTCTCGTCCATTGTTCTCATGCCAAAAGCTTTTGGAATGCTTCGAAGGAAATCTTGGGCTTGAAGCTTCCACGTCTACACCCAGAGACATGGACAAGGGATCTTGTGGTGGACAATTCATTCACCGAACCAGATAGATGCAGGATGATCACTATTATGCATGCAATCTAGAATTCACATAATCGCTGGACCCATGATGAGGATGGGTACAACCCGGTGCAAGCAATTAAACGGGCAAGAGATGATCTAGCCTTGCTAGAAGTACCAAATACTCATCGTGTTGGTCAAATGGGGTAGTGTTGGCGCCCGCAGGGTCCTGGTTGGGTAAAGATCAATATGGATAGAGCTATCGATACTCAGGCACAAGTGGGAGGAGCAGGAGGCATGGTGCAAACCTTTACCTGTGGTGTTACAGATCCACTTATCGCCAAAGTGCAAGCATTGCGAGAGGGAGTTATTTTTGCTCAGCTCAGAGGTTTCTCGCATGTTGTCATGGAGGTTGATTGTTTAGAGGTCGTAAACCTCTGGCTATCACGTCACAACGAAATATCATTGCTGGCGCCTATCTTCGATGAAATTAGGAACAAAACTTTAAATTTTGCTTCCTTTTCGGTTCAACACACTCCCAGGGACTTTAATGGCTCTGTGGATCTTTGTGCTAAACGTGCTACTTCTTTAGCAGTGTCAGATTGTTGGATGGACTTTTGTCCTTCCTTCCTTGTTAGCAGCTTCATTGCTGATTGTAACCGGATTTCTCTGATGCAATAAAGATCCCATATTTCCCGTAAAAAAACAAATATTGCAATACATGACATAACGCGAAAGGGCATAATCATGGAACCCGGAGAAGAAAGACAAGGCCTCAACCCGAGTAAGAGAAATACGCAAGTAAACCCACCAAGCCTAGAACTAGAGAGGTAGGTTGAACCAGCACAACGATAAACATCTCCAAAGCCACACAGGGGACGCCCTGAGCGAGCAAGATAGCACTTTCAAGAAGAGAACGACGTTGTGACCCCGCCGTCATTCGATACAGAGAAGCGGACCTAGGGTTTCCCCCGATGCTCGAGGAGGGGCACGGATAAAGGCCATGGTAGCGCCTCCAAGAAGGGAAACGACACCCACAAGTGTTGCCACCGCCAGCATCGGCAAGGCGAGCATGGATTTATCTAGCCTTAGTCTAAGCAATCCCATAACCACCATATCAAAGTTCAAATATGAGGAAGTCCGCGTGCCGGTCGATCATCCCCTAGAAGGTGGGAGGTGCGGATGCACCTGCCGTCGCCGAGAAACAATAGATGTGGAATCGACTTGGCATGTAGGTGACGGGGTCGGGAAGGCAGCAGGGTAAAGAGCCGACACGGAGGGACGAGTAGCGATTGATGGCACCGGCAAGTCAAGAATCAAAAGGAAATGCTGAAAGTACAACTAATAACTGGGTGGTTTCGGTAATTCTTAACAACATATAGCTCATTGAACTAATACTCTTTCAAGATGATCATTTCAGAAATTTCAATGATAGACATGGCATGGACTAGAGATGTAGACCCCTCAAAATGCTAAGGACACATATTGGCTCAAGCTCAAGACTCCACATTTTCATTTTAGTGATCCAAGATCACATTGAGTCCATAGGAAAAGCCAATGCTATTAAAAGGGGACAAGATGTTGCTTAATGGCTTGCTTGCTCAAAATGCTTAGTGATATGCTCCAAAAGCCCTCAACCACTTTCTCACATCCACATATGTCCCAAACCTAAAGAAAAACTCAGCCTCACCGATTTGATCTATCCGGTGCCACCGAGTTCATTTGACATAGCCATAGCCAGAAACCATAATCAGTTCGGTCTTACCGATAGGGATCTCGGTCTCACCGAGATGGGATTGCAACCTCTCTGTTTCCCTTCATAACGTTTTGGTCTAACCGAGATGAGCGACCGGTCCCACTGAGTTCACAATGCAAACTCTTTGTTTCCTTTTCGTAAAGTTTCAGTCTCACCAAAATGAGCGATTAGTCCCACCGAGTTTGCCCGACCAACTCTCTGTATGCCTATTACAAAAATCGGTCTCATCTAGTTCATGTGATCGGTCTCACCGAGATTACGTTATGCCCTAACCCTAATGAAATTTGTCACACCGAGTTGACATGTCGGTCCCACCGAAAATCCTAACGTTCACATTTTGAACTAAATCGGTCTGACCAAGTTTAACTATTAGGTCCCACCGAGTTTGGTAAATTCTGTGTAATGGTTAGATTTTGTGTGGAGGCTATATATACCCCTCCACCCTTCCTCCATTCATGGAGAGAGCCATCAGAACGTGCCTACACTTCCAGCATTCATTTTCTGAGAGAGAGAACCACCTACTCATGTGTTGAGACCAAGACATTCCAATCCAACCAAAAGAATCTTGGTCTCTAGCCTTCCCTAAGTTGCTTTCCACTCAAATCATCTTCCCACCAAATCAAAATATGTGTGAGAGAGTTGAGTGTTGAGGAGACTATCATTTGAAGCACAAGAGCAAGGAGTTCATCATCAACACACCATCTATTACCTTTTGGAGAGTGGTGTCTTAGATTGGTTAGGTGTCACTTGGGGCCTTCGTCAAGATTGTGGAGTTGAACCAAGGAGTTTGTAAGGGCAAGGAGATCACCTACTTCGTGAAGATCTACCCAAGTTAGGCAAGTCCTTCGTGGGCGATGGCCATGGTGGGATAGACAAGGTTGCTTCTTCGTGGACCCTTCGTGGGTGGAGCCCTCCGTGGACTCGCGCAACCGTTACCCTTCATGGCTTGAAGTCTCCATCAACGTGGATGTACGATAGCACCACCTATCGGAACCACGCCAAAAATCTCCATGTCTACATTGTGTTTGCTCCCTCCAAACTCCTCCCCTTTACATTCATATGCAATGATTTACATTCCGCTGCTATACTCTTAGATTTGCATGTGTAGGTTGATTGCTTGACTTATGATAAGTGGCTAAAATCTGCCAAGACTTAAAATTAAGAAAAGGCTAGATTTTTATTTGGTCAAGTAGTCTAATCACCCCCCTCTAGACATACTTTCGACCCTACAAGTGGTATCAGAGCTTTGGTCTCCATTTTCCTTGATTTCCATAGATTTGGTGATCATAGCCTTGGTTTCACAACCTAGGAGAGTATGGCGTCTAGCGAGGGAAATTACCACCGTAGAGGTCCTTACTTCGATGGTACAAGTTTTGCTAGTTGGAAGCATAAGATGAAAATGCATATTCTTGGACATGACCCCGCCGTTTGGGCTATTGTGTGTATTGGCTTGCAAGGTGAATTCTTTGATGGGAGAGAACCAAATCATGAAGCTACCGCGGAAGAATTGAGAATGCTGCAATACAATGCTCAAGGTTGCGATATTCTCTTCAACGGATTGTGCCCCGAAGAATTCAACAAAATCAGTCATCTTGAGAGTGCAAAGGAAATTTGGGATACTTTGATTGATATGCACGAAGGTACCGACTCCGTCAAGGGATCCAAATTGGATGTGCTTCAAAGTCATCTTGACAAGTTCAAAATGAAGGATGCTGAAGGTGTCACTGAAATGTACTCTAGGCTTGCTCTCATCACAAATGAGATTGCCGGCTTAGGAAGTGAAGAGATGACCGACCGATTCATCATCAAGAAGATCCTAAGAGCCTTGGATGGAAAATATGATACCGTGTGCACATTGATCCAAATGATGCCCAATTACAAAGATCTCAAGCCAACGGAAGTCATTGGGAGAATTGATGCTCATGAGATGTCACTCAAGGATAAATAAGAGCTTCACAATAAGTCAAGTGGTGCTTACAAAGCTTCATGTGATGATCCTACATCATCAAGTGAGAAACAAGTCTTCAATGAGGAATTGATCCTAATGGTGAAGAACTTCAACAAGTTCTACAAGAGTAAAAGCAAAGAAAGAAGTTCCAAGTCAAGGTCCTACAATGATAAAAGATCTTCTAGTCGTGAGCATAATTGCTACAATTGTGGAAGACCCGGACACTACTCCAATGAGTGTACGGCTCCCTACAAAAGAAGAGAAGACTCACCTAAAAGGAGAAGTAGAAGATAAGAATCACCTTTGAGAGAGAGAAGGACTAGAGATGATTGTTATGAATGAAGAACCTCACACAGAAGCAAGGATTCAGAAAGGAAGGACAAGTCATCAAGGAGATACACAAAACGAAGACATCAAGCTCACATTGGTGAATGGGTATCCAGCTCCGACTCCGACCACCACTCCGAGAGAAGTTATCACTCTGACTCGGAATATACTCAAGATGAAGGTGTTGCCGGTCTAGCATTTGTGACAACCAACTCCTATGACATATTTGACTCACCAAATGAAGGAATTGGAAGATGCTTCATGGCTAAAGGCCCAAAGGTATCACACCCCGAGTATGTTGATTTCAATAATGGTGAAGATGATTTGCTATGTGATGATGATTTACTTGTTGACAACTCTAGTGATGAAAACTATGATGAACTTGCTATTAATCATGCTAATCAAGATAAAACGAATGACGATGATAAGAAGGAGATTGAGCGTCTAACTAAAGAACTAAACACTCTTAAGTTAGCTCATGAAACTACCTTGGAAGATCATCAAGAGCTTCTAAAGACTCATGAGAAGCTATGCTTTGAAAAGCTCAATCTAGAGCAAGAGCATGGGTTATTAAAAGAAATCAATGATGATCTCTGTAAGAAAAGTTCTTCTTAAATTGCCAAGCGTTTACTCTTGTCTACTTATATGCCACAAGTAAAATCTAGTAACAAGAGCAAGAAAGATTCTTCTTCTAGTAGTAACAATAATCATGTTAAATCCAATGTTGTTGCTTCTAGTAGTTCTCTTGATTCCACTAATGATTCTCTTAGCCAAGCTACACTTGAGCAAGAAAATAGCTTATTGAAGGGAAATATAGAGAAAGGTGTTTAAAATAGCCTTGCCGGAAGTAAACAATTTGAGGAAATTGTACGCAAGCAAGGAAGACACCGGAAGAATCAAGGCGTTGGTTTTGAACGAAAGTTCAATGCTAATGGAGTCGAGTGGGAAGAAGATCAATACACCAAGACAAAGTTTGTTCCTCAACAAGAGAAGTATGATCCTACTTCTTTCAAGGGAACACAAGCTCAAGATGATCTTCCACCACAAGACCACAAGCAAAAAGGCAAGGACAAGCTTCAAGAGGAGATTGATGCATTTGAAGAAGCTCCCAAGGCCTTGGTCAAGTGGGTTCCCAAGACTACATCAAGTTCTACTTCATCAAGTATGACTACAACTCCAAGGATTCCCATCAAGTTGATGTGGATCCCGAAGAAGAATAACTAGAGAGTTCTTGAGGGTGACTCCGCCAACATACTTCACTCATATCATTTTGGCGAGAACAAGTGCAAACAACTTCCACATCTTGCACTAGTTCAAGGAGTCACAAACCCTCTTGTTGGTAAGACAAGGTACAAGGTAATCTAATGCTTTCATGGACATCATCTTGTGTATACTTCACTCTATGTCTATGGATATCCTTGTTTGTTCCTTGTGGACCTAACCCATGTAGGTATTGAAAGTGCAACTCACTCCAATGGATTGCTCCAAATGATCTACATAAACATTGAGCATCCACATCTTCAACATCTACATGAATTCTTCATTGACAAAACCCAAGGTTACTTCATCCCTCTTAGGGGGGATATGACATATATGGGGAGCTTTACTCTAAGAATTGAGCTAAAGCAACTCTAATGGTGTGAGCACAACAATGCTTTATGTAAAAGTGGTAACCCCACTTGCGCTTGAACGATGAGTATGACCTACGATCAAATGTTCTCATTTGACCCCTAAGTCAATAAACTCATATATAGATGACCTAGTCATCGCCAATTGCTTGATAGATGCCAGAGTGTTTGTGCATGCTTTGCCACATATTACATTTTCCATTTTATTGTGTGAGCATGTTGATTGCATATTTTTCCCATTCAAGGACATCCATTTGTTGCTTTGATTGTTTGTCTCTTCTTCTTTTGCCAAATGGATGGACAAGAATGCCTAAGAACCTCCTCTATCTATCTATGCTTTTCTCGTCTCAAACTCTATTCATGCTACATCACAAAGTTTGATCAAGTTAAATTCAAACCCTCTAGGTGACGAGCACTCGGAGTCACCGATTCATCATAGACTTAAACTTACAAAACCTCTCTATGCATTTCGGTCTGACCGATTCATCCTTTTTGGTCATACAAAGTTCACTAAGTTGATCTAGGTTTTCAATCTCGGTGCAACCGATTAGAACCATTCGGTTACACCGAGTTGCAGTAACCGCTTGCGATTCTGCATCTCGGTGCCATCGAGTTGTTCCACTCGGTCACACCGACAGGATCAGGATATATATACCAATGGGTCAAATTTTGGAAATTTCTCCGAAACCCTTTCGCCCGCGTGTGTCCTGCTCTGCCGACTCAGGTCTCCGGATCGTCCTCTCGTCACCAGCAACCTCCCACCACTAGTCTCCATCACCGCCAATGGAAATCTTCACCGCCATTGCCGTTGTAGCGAGCTCATCGCTGAGTTAGGGTATGAGTTCGAATCTTTGTGCAATCCTTACCACTGGTTCTTAGCAAAAAGTAAATGCCATGATTCTTACCACGTATGAGATCATCCTATCCAGCAAAAACTTCCTTTAGATTAGTTTTGATTCAAAAACTTAGGGTTAGGTTTCCGTCAAACTCATCTCGGACCGACCGAGTTGTGAAAATCGGTCTCACCGATTTGGCTTAGGCCATTGCACTTGTAACTTTTGGTCTGACCGAAACTTGAAAATCGGTGTGACCGAGTTTAACTCTTAGTAAAACCCTAGCAATCTCGGAGTCATCGAACTATGTCTCGGTCTGACCGATTCCACTAGTTTAGACTCCAAAATTGCTTCGGTGTCACCGAGTTTAATAAATCGGTAGCTCCGAAATGCTTTCTGTGGAAAACTAAAACTAAGTTTTTGACTCATTTGTTTTGCAAAACCTCTACACTTTGTGATGCTCATCCACTCTATCTCATCTATAACTATTCATAGGGTCAGCCTTCAGTTTGCAGTATCAGACATGTCAGATCAGAGTGATAGCCAGAACAAGTCTGAGGAGCAGGTAAATCTAAGTGAGGGCACTAGTCCCTCTGACAGTTATGATGATGGCAGCAGAAGTACTCCTAGCAACCTGCCTAAGGCTGCTACTAGGCAGAGGAGGAAGAGAAATTCTAATTCAGAGGATGAAGACTACATTGCTGCTGAGGAGGAGGTCAGCTCCAAAAACAAGGTTGTCAGGAAGGAATTTGGCACAGTTGCATCAACAAAGCCTGGTATGCACAAGAAGGCTCCTGCCAAGAGAGTGCCCACTTCAAAAGCCAGAGCCTCAACTCTTGAAACTTCCAAATTAACTATTGAAGAGGCTGCTGGTGAGGGCAAGAAGAGGAAGGAAAGGGTAAAGAAGACCATGGCCAAAGTTATTGGCAAGCCCTCGATGATGATTCAGTCCAATGAGGAGGAAGATGAAGAAGACGATGCTGCACCAGCACCTAAAGCACAAAAGCTGATGGGGGATGCCATCAAGTCTGGGGCTGCTCCTTCAAAGCCCAAGACTGCCCCAAAGCTTCTGCTCCAGCCCCCAAGACTGCACCAAAGAGGAGCACAAGAAATATACCAGCTGCTGAGAAGAACAAGGCCCTAGTGCCTGAAGTTGAAGAAGAAGATGATGATGAAGCCCAAGTGCTCAATAAGTTAAAGCCAAATATCCCTGGCCATGATGACAATCATCCAGTAGCTGAGAACATGAAAATCAGAAAGGATGCAGGTCTCAGCTTGTGGAGACAATCAGATCCATATGCTGTGAGGAGAAGGTCTGTTGTGGACTATAGGTTTCACACCAAGGAGCAGCAGGACTTCTATGAGACAGTTCTATTAGATAAGAAGCCCATAGTGTGTGACATGAAGTGGGTAGACTGGAAGTACATCGATAGAAATGAAGACCACTTCCCAGGAGTGCAAGAAAGTTTCAGACTCAATGGAGTAGACACTTTTGTGGGTCAGAAATTGACCAAGTGGAATGATGAGCTCATTATGCAACTCTACTCTACAACTCATTTCTATCCTAATGGAATAATTGTATGGATGTCTGAAGGTACAAGGTACCAATCAACAGTTGTTGAATGGGCCAAGCTGATAAATGCCCCTACAGAGCTTGAGGATGACATAGATGTCTATGCCAAGAGAAAGAAAGATCACAACTCCATGGCCAACATGTACAAGGAGATTCCTGACAAAGCCTTGGAGACTCACAAGCTAGGCTCTGTATATTATCTGTTGTCTGGACTGGCCACTATCAACACCATCTTGAGGCACACCTTGTTGCCCAAGTCAGGAGATCACAGGATGATCAGAGGCCACTCCATCAATTTGCTTCAGTTGTTTGATGTGCCCCATAAGTTTAAGGTGATGAGTTTGATTGTTGAAACTGAAGGAAATATGCCCTAGAGGCAATAATAAAGTTGTTATTTATATTTCCTTATATAATGACAAATGTTTATTATTCATGCTATAATTGTATTAACCGGAAACTTAGTACATGTGTGAATACATAGACAAACAAAGTGTCACTAGTATGCCTTTACTTGACTAGCTCGTTAATCAAAGATGGTTATGTTTCCTAACCATAGACACGAGTTGTCATTTGATCAATGGGATCACATCATTAGAGAATGATATGATTGACTTGACCCATCCATTAGCTTTGCACGATGATCGTTTAGTTTACTGCTATTGCTTTCTCCATAAATTATACATGTTCCTATAACTATGAGATTATGCAACTCCCGAATACCATAGGAACACTTAGTGTGCTATCAAACGTCACAATGTAACTGGGTGACTATAAAGATGCTGTACAGGTGTCTCCGATGGTGTTTGTTGAGTTGGCATAGATCGAGACTAGGATTTGTCACTCCGTGTATCGGAGAGGTATCTCTGGGCCCTCTCGGTAATGCACATCACTATAAGCCTTGCAAGCAATGTAACTAATGAGTTAGTTACGGAATGTAGCATTACGGAATGAGGAAAGAGACTTGCCGGTAATGAGATTGAACTAGGTATTGAGATACCAACGATCGAATCTCGGGCAAGTAACATACCGATGACAAAGGGAACAGCGTATGTTGTTATGCGATTTGACCGATAAAGATCTTAATGGAATATGTAGGAACCAATATGAGCATCCAGGTTCCGCTATTGGTTATTGACCGGAGATGAGTCTCGGTCATGTATACATAGTTCTCGAACCCGTAGGGTCCGCACGCATAACGTTCGGTGATGATCGATATTATGAATTTATGTGTTTTGATGTATCGAAGGTAGTTTGGAGTCCCTGATATGATCACGGACATGACGATGAGTCTTGGAATAGTCGAGACATAAAGATCGATATATTGGAAGCCTATGTTTGGACATCAGAATGGTTCCGGGTGAGTTCGGGCATATACCGGAGTACCGGGAGGTTACCGGAACCCCTCGGGAAGTATATGGGCCTTATTGGGCCATAGAGGGAAAGAGGAGAAGGGAGCCTAGGAGGGTCCCCCCAAGCCCAATCTGAATTGGGTGGGGGGCCGGCCCCCTTTCCTTCCCCCTCTCCCCCCTTCCTTCCTCTCCTAATCCAACTAGGGAAGGGGGAGGATCCTACTCCTGGTGGGAGTAGGACTCCCTTTGGGTGCGCCATAGAGGGGCCGGCGCTCCCCCTCCTCCACTCCTTTATATACGGGGGAGGGGGCACCCCATAGACACACAAGTTGATCTCTTAGCCGTGCGCGGTGCCCCCCTCCACAGATCTCCACCTTGGTCATATCGTTGTAGTGCTTAGGTGAAGCCCTGCGTTGGTAACTTCATCATCACCGTCATCACATCATCGTGCTGACGAAGCTCTTCCCCGACACTCAGCTGGATCTAGAGTTCGTGGGACATCACCGAGCTGAACATGTGCAGATCGCGGAGGTGTCGTACCTTTGGTGCTAGCATCGGTTGGATCGTGAAGACGTACGACTACATCAACCGCGTTGTCATAACGCTTCTGCTTACGGTCTACGAGGGTACGTGGACAACACTCTTCCCTTCTTGTCGCTATGCATCACCTAGATGGATCTTGCATGTGCGTAGGAATTTTTTTGAAATTACTGCGTTCGCCAACAGTGGCATTCGAGCCAGGTCTATGTGTAGATGTTATATGCACGAGTAGAACACAAAGGATTTGTGGCGTGGGTATATACATATTGCTTGTCGTCACTAGTTGATTCTTGATTCATCGGTATTGTTGGATGAAGCGGCTCAGACCGACATTACAAGTACGCTTACGCGAGACTGGTTCTACCAACGTGCTTCACACATAGGTGGCTAGTGGGTGTGTGTTTCTCCAACTTTAGTTGAATCGGATTCAATGAACAGGGTTCTTTCTGAAGATCAAAAAGCAATCACTATACCGCGTTGTGGTTTTTGATGTGTAGGTAAGAACGATTCTTGCTCAGCCCGTAGCAGCCACGTAAAACTTGCAACAACAAAGTAGAGGATGTCTAACTTGTTTTTGCAGGGCATGTTGTGATGTGATATGGTCAAGACATGATGCTAAATTTTATTGTATGAGATGATCATGTTTTGTAATAGAGTTATCAGCAACTGGCAGGAGCCATATGGTTGTCACTTTATTGTATGAAATGCAATCACCATGTAATTGCTTTACTTTATCACTAAGTGGTAGCGATAGTTGTAGAAGCAATAGTTGACGAGACGACAACGATGCTTCAATGGAGATCAAGGTGTCAAGCCGGTGATGATGGTGATCATGACGGTGCTTTGGAGATGGAGATCAAAGGCACAAGATGATGATGGCCGTATCATATCACTTATATTGATTGCATGTGATGTTTATCCTTTATGCATCTTATTTTGCTTAGTTCAACGATAGCATTATAAGATGATCTCTCACTAAATTTAAAGGTATAAGTGTTCTCCCTGAGTATGCACCATTGCTATAGTTCATCTTGCCGAGACACCACGTGATGATCGGGTGTGATAAGCTCTACGTTCACATACAACGGGTGCAAGCCAGTTTTGCACACGTGGAATACTCGGGTTAAATTTGCCGAGCCTAGCATATGCAGATATGGCCTCGGAACACTGAGACCGAAAGGTCGAGCGTGAATCATATAGTAGATATGATCAACATAGTGATGTTCACCATTGAAAACTACTCCATCTCACGTGATGATCGGACATGGTTTAGTTGATATGGATCATGTGATCACTTAGATGATTAGAGGGATGTCTATCTAAGTGGGAGTTCTTAAGTAATTTGATTAATCGAACTTTAATTTATCATGAACTTAGTACCTGATAGTATTTTGCATGTCTATGTTGTTGTAGATAGATGGCTCGTGTTGTTGTTCCGTTGAATTTTAATGCGTTCCTAGAGAAAGCTAAGTTGAAAGATGATGGTAGAAACTACACGGACTAGGTCCGTAACTTGATGTCTACTACACAACCTTCTTCTTGTAGACGTTGTTGGGCCTCCAAGTGCAGAGGTTTGTAGGACAGTAGCAAATTTCCCTCAAGTGGATGACCTAAGGTTTATCAATCTGTAGGAGGCGTAGGATGACGATGGTCTCTCTCAAGCAACCCTGCAACCAAATAACAAAGAGTCTCTTGTGTCCCCAACACACCCAATACAATGGTAAATTGTATAGGTGCACTAGTTCGGCGAATAGATGGTGATACAAGTGCAATATGGATGGTAGATAAATATTTTTGTAATCTGAAAATATAAAAACAGCAAGGTAACTAATGATAAAAGTGAGCGCAAACGGTATTGCAATGCTAGGAAACAAGGCTTAGGGTTCATACTTTCACTGGTGCAAGTCCTCTCAACAATAATAACATAATTGGATCACATAACTATCCCTCAACATGCAACAAAGAGTCACTCCAAAGTCATTAATAGTGGAGAACAAACGAAGAGATTATGGTTGGGTATGAAACCACCTCAAAGTTATTCTTTCCAATCAATCCGTTGGGCTATTCCTATAAGTGTCACAAACAGCCCTAGAGTTCGTACTAGAATAACACATTAAGACACAAATCAACGAAAACCCTAATGTCACCTAGATACTCCAATGCCACCTCAAGTATCCGTGGGTACGATTATACGATATGCATCACACAATCTCAGATTCATCTATTCAACCAACACATAGAACCTCAAAGAGTGCCCCAAAGTTTTTACCGGAGAATCACGATGAAAACGTGTGCCAATACCTATGCATAGGTTCATGGGCGAAACCCACAAGTTGATCACCAAAACATACATCAAGTGAATCACGTGGTATCCCATAGTCACCACAGATACACACGGCAAGACATACATCAAGTGTTCTCAAATATTTAAAGACTCAATCCGATAAGATAACTTCAAAGGGGAAACTCAATCCATTACAAGAGAGTAGAGGGGGGAAGAAACATCATAGGATCCAAATATAATAACAAAGCTCGCGATACATCAAGATCGTATCATCTCAAGAACACGACAGAGAGAGATCAAACACATAGCTACTGGTACATACCCTCAGCCCCGAGGGAGAACTACTCCCTCCTCGTCATGGAGAGCACGAGGTTGATGAAGATGGCCACCGGAGAGGGATTGCCCCCTCCGGCAGGGTGCCAGAACGGGTCTAGATTGGTTTTCGGTGGCTATAGAGGCTTCTGGCGGCGGAACTCCCGATCTATTGTGTTCTCCGATCATTTTAGGGTATATGGAGACATATAGGCGGAAGAAGTACGTCAGGGGAGCCACGAGGGGCCCACGAGGGTGGAGGGCGCGCCCAGGGGGGTGGGTGCGCCCCCTTCCTCGTGTCCTCCTCGTTGCTTCCCTTACGTGGATTCTAAGTCTCTCGGGTTTCTTTCCTTCCAAAAATAAGTTCCGTGCAGTTTCAGGTCAATTGGACTCCGTTTGATATTCCTTTTCTTCGAAACCATAAAACAAGGGAAAACATAAACTGGCACTGGACTCTAGGTTAATAGGTTAGTCCCGAAAATCATATAAAATAGCATATAAATGCACATAAAACATCCAAGGTTGATAATATAATAGCATGGAACAATCAAAAATTATAGATACATTGGAGACGTATCAGCATCCCCAAGCTTAATTCCTGCTCGTCCTCAAGTAGGCAAATGCTAAAAACATAATTTTTGATGTGGAATGCTACCTAACATATTTCTCTAAGTAATTCTTCTTTATTGTGGCATTAATGTTCAGATCCATAAGATTCAAGACAAAAGTTTAATATTGACATAAAAATAATAATACTTCAAGCATACTAACTAAGCAATCATGTCTTTTCAAAATAACATGGCCAAAGAAAGCTATCCCTACAAAATCATATAGTCTGGCAATGCTCCATCTTCACCACACAACATATTTAAATCATGCACAACCCCGATGAAAAGCCAAGAAATTGTTTCATACTTTTGATGTTCTCAAACTTTTTCAATCTTCACGCAATACATGAGCATGAGCCATGGATATAGCACTATAGGTGAAATAGAAGGGTGGTTGTGGAGAAGACAAAAAGGAGAAGATAGTCTCACATCAACTAGGCGTATCAACGGGCTATGGAGATGCCCATCAATAGATATCAATGTGAGTGGGTAGGGATTGCCATGCAACGGATGCACTAGAGCTATAAATGTGTATGAAAGCTCAACAAAAGAAACTAGTGGGTGTGCATCCAACTCGCTTGCTCACGAAGACCTAGGGCATTTTGAGGAAGCCCATCATTGGAATATACAAGCCAAGTTCTATAATGAAAGATTCCCACTAGTGTATGAAAGTGACAACATAGGAGACTCTCTATCATGAAGATCATGGTGCTACTTTGAAGCACAAGTGTGGTAAAAGGATAGTAGCATTGCCCCTTCTCTCTTTTTCTCTCATTTTTTTATTTTTTTATTTTTTATTTGGGCCTTCTCTTTTTTATGGCCTCTTTTCTCTTTTTTTATCTGGGCTTCTTTGGCCTCTTTTATTTATTTATTTATTTTCGTCCGGAGTCTCATCCCGACTTGTGGGGGAATCATAGTCTCCATCATCCTTTCCTCACTGGGACAATGCTCTAATAATGATGATCATCACACTTTTATTTACTTACAACTCAAGAATTACAACTCGATACTTAGAACAAGATATGACTCTATATGAATGCCTCCGGCGGTGTACCGGGATGTGTAATGATGCATGAGTGACATGTATGAAAGAATTATGAACGGTGGCTTTGCCACAAATACAATGTCAACTGCATGATCATGCAAAGCAATATGACAATGATGGAGCATGTCATAATAAACGGAACAGTGGAAGGTTGCATGGAAATATATCTCAGAATGGCTATGGAAATGCCATGATAGGTAGGTATGGTGGCTGTTTTGAGGAAGGTATATGGTGAGTTTATGGTACCCGCGAAAGTTGCGCGGTGTCGTGGTTCTAGGTCTAATAGTAGAATGGGGGGTAGGAATGTAGAGGCAAGATCCTAGCTATGGAGGAGTTGTACACACGAGTTTTACGAGTTCAGGCCCTTCTCGGAGGAAGTAACAGCCCTACGTCTCGGAGCCCGGAGGCGGTCGATTGGATTATACGCGTGTGAGTTACAGGGGGTGCGAACCCTTGTCCCTGAGGAGGGGGGTGGCTTATATAGAGTTCGCCAGACCCCTCCCGCCCTTAGTTACAAAGGGTTTAAGGTACATAAAGGTAGAGACGTTACTGGTAATGCCAGCAATAAAAGTACATAAATGACCATTAAAGCTATGACTTAAATCTCGACCGTTGCAGAGTGAGTGGCTCTTAGTCTTCTGGAAGTCGAGTGGTTGTTCGTATGGTCGAGTGTCTTCAAAACTGTCGAGTGGAACATGGCTTTATGGTCGAGTGGACGATGATTCTTCTTCGACTGCTTCTGGTTCTTTAAGGGATGTCCTTGGGGAGGGTATCTTGATCAGATCCATGACCCTACCCTAGGTACATAGCTTCATCATTAGCCCCTGAATGGATCAGGGTTTGAGTGAGGAAGGAGTTGAGAACACTTCTGACTCATTCTTCGTGCTATGGGTATATCTTGCTCTGGATCGATGAACTGAGGGGATAACATCAACTTCTTTTTCAGTCGCCTTGGTACATTCTTAGTTTTTGTCGAGTGAACTTTCACGGTAGAGTCCCGAATGACGATGTGGAGGATGTTTTCCGTCTGACGAGTTGCTCTGCTCTCCGCGGATTTCGTGGGATTCGAATTTTGGGAAGTGCGCCGGACGGGCGAGGCCGTGGTAATCGGGACAAATTAGGCATGCCGCCTCGATCCTCGTGCCACCTTTTTCGCCACGTATCACGCGCGCGACTGTTGCGGGATTTGTTTAGATCGTCTGGGCCTACAAGTCAGTCGCTCGGGAATGACCTTATAAAAGACACCGGACCGGGCCTTTGAATAGTGCGCCCTCATTCTCTTTCTTCTTCCTCAGACTTCTCCGCCGCGCCCGCTTCCGTTCTCGGCATCGCAACCTCGCTCAAACTTGATCCGCTGCCATGGGAAAAGAGAAAACGGCGGCATTGGAGCGCGCGAAGAAGGCGACCGCGAAGGCGAAGGGCAAGAGGACCAGCCGAGGCGGATCCTCATCAAGATCCGGCCTACCGCCGGGCTGGATCCAGGGTGACTCGATCCGCTCGACAATCAGCCAGGACGACCTCGATGACCTGGTGGAGGGGGGACTGATCCCCCACGAATCAGAACGGCTCCCGGGAACGAGACCGAGCCTCAACCGCGGGAAGGTGAGTGCGTTCTCCTTGCCACTCACGTCGACCGTGGGTTTTCTTTGCCTCCCCATCCTTTCTTTCGTGGCTTTTTGAACTTCTTTGGGGCTTAACTCCACTACTTCACTCCAAACACCATAGTTTATCTGGCTGCCTTTGTGTCAATGTGCGAAAATTTCTTGGGTTGTCGACCGCACTGGGGTCTCTTCAAACACATATTCACCTGTCGCTCCCAGTCGGTCAAGAAGGCCAATCGGAGTGATGAGAGGACGCACGTGATCCAGATGTGCGGGGGCCTTGGGATCCAGATGAGGAACAAGAGTACCTTCCCAGCGATGATCCTTCCCGACTCGGTCCGGGGCTGGCAGTCGACTTGGTTTTACTGTAAGGACCAGCCGACCCCGGGCGAGTCGACTGGACTCCCCCCCTTTTCCCTGGCTCGAGTGGAGAAGCCCTCCTCCTTGAGGGTGATCCCAGAAGAGAAGGCGCAAGTCAAGGCGTTGGTCGAGCGGGTCGTCCAACTTGTCCGCGACGGGGTGACTGGGATGGACCTGCTGGAGGTCTTTCTCAGTCGACGCATCCAACCGCTTCAGGCCCGTGACCATCCAATGTGGATGTACTCGGGACTCGAGAACTCCACTCGGATCCACCTGGAGGACATCAGCGAAGACACGGTGGAGAAGTGGCTGAGGGGAATCACCGGCAACAAAGACAATCCCCGGGGGTCTAGGAGGGTGATTCCATTCGACCACTCGCGCTAGCCGGAACATGTATGATTCTGCTTTGCCAAGTATCTTCTCATTGATATGTACTCGATGCCCAATGGAGTGCAGGAGCAAGACGTCGAGGAAGGAGTGAGCGGGGGCGAGAGTGGCGAGTGGCACTCGGATGCAGAGGAGGACGAGGAGAGCGATGACTCGAGTGATGACGAAGAGGTCGACTCGCCTCCTCGCAGAGAGAGGAGATCCAAGCACGCTCACGATCCGGCGAGCACCCCAGTCATGGCGACCGCTCCGACTGGGCAATCTTCGAAGCGCCCCCGGACGTCTTCCCCAGCACCGATTGAGAAGGCTCCGAAGCAGCTCAAGGTTGTGCCGCCTCCTGCGCCAAAAGCATCGAAGGCCATCTCTTCCAAACCACCAAAGGCTTTGCCCAGAATCAAAGTGACCATCCCCACCATCTCCGGGTAATCATCTGACTTGTTCTTTTTGTCGATTCGAGCAACAGAATGTAACCGACTGAGTGCGGACATTTGCAGTGCTGCTACATTAGGAACCTCTTCCTACCAGTACCGAGACGAGGAAATGGAAGACGCGGTTACCTCCAACCCAGGTAAAAACTCTTATGATATTGTTCTTGATTACTCAGTCGATTGAATTCTAGCGGTTCACTTGGGGTCGAGTGAACTTCTTTGCAGCTCCACCCAATGTCATCGATCTCCCAGACGACAATGAAGATGTGGCTCCTAGGCCCAGAAAGAACAAAAAGGTAGTGGCTGGTAAGGCGTCTCAGCAGGGACCAACGACAACACCAACCGTCCGTCAATCTGAAGACGCGGGTGGGGCCTCCATAACCTTCGATGTACCCTTGTCGAGTGAGCGCCCTGCACTGTCGACTGTACCGGTGTCTCCTTCAGTCGTCCAATCTCACGCCTCGGAGCTCCAAGCTGTCGCACCTGGGTCGCCTGCCCTCTTCTTCACCAGCTACCCTGTTCCGGAAAACCAGTCGGATGCGGCCGCGGAAGCCATCCGTCAGGCTAACGTGATGATGGAGCGGATGAAGACGGTGCACGAGAATAGCCAGGCTGCTTACGACGCCAGCGCTGCTCTCCGGGCCAATGTCCAGGTAAGTAAACTTTCGACTAACCTTGTTCTATCAGGATATGCTACCCGAAATATTTTCTTCCATACAATCTCCTGTTGTTTGCGTCGAATCTGTACACCCAATGGGTGTTTTGTTGTCTTTGGTATTTGTGCTCTTCCACTCGGTCTGGGCGAGTAGGATCTGAACCGGTGGGGGCACGCTAAGTGCACCCATGTTGGGTAACATAGTAATTTCAAAAAAATTCCTACACACATGCAAGATCATGGTGATGCATAGCAACAAGAGGGGAGAGTGTGATCTACGTACCCTTGTAGATCGACAACGGAAGTGTTAGCACAACGTGGTTGATGTAGTCGTACGTCTTCACGGCCCGACCGATCAAGGACCGAAACTACGGCACCTCCGAGTTCTAGCACACGTTCAGCTCGATGACGATCCCCTGACTCCGATCCAGCAAAGTGTCGGGGAAGAGTTCCGTTAGCACGACGGCGTGGTGACGATCTTGATGTACTACCATCGCAGGGCTTCGCCTAAGCACCGCTACAATATTATCGAGGACTATGGTGGAAGGGGGCACTGCACACGGCTAAGAATATGATCACGTGGATCAACTTGTGTCTCTAGGGGTGCCTCCTGCCTCCGTATATAAAGGATCAAAGGGGGGGTGCGGCCGGCCAGGAGAGGGCACGCCAGGAGGAGTCCTACTCCCTCCGGGAGTAGGATTCCCCCCTTTCCTAGTTGGAATAGGATTTGGGAGGGGGGAAAGAGGAGAGAGAGAGAAGGAAGGAGGGCGCCGGCCCCCTCTCTCCTTGTCCTATTCGGACTAGGGGGGAGGGGCATGCGGCCCAGCCCTGGCCACCTCTCCTCTCTTCCACTAAAGCCCACTAAGGCCCAAGTACCTCCCGGGGGGTTCCGGTAACCTCCCGATACTCCGGTAAAATCCCGATTTCACCCGAAACACTTCCGATATCCAAATATAGGCTTCCAATATATCAATCTTTTTGTCTCGACCATTTTGAGACTCCTCGTCATGTACTCGATCCCATCCGGGACTCCGAACTCCTTCGGTACATCAAAACTCATAAACTCATAATATAACTATCATCGAAACCTTAAGCGTGCGGACCCTACGGGTTCGAGAACAATGTAGACATGACCGAGACATGCCTCCGGTAAATAACCAATAGCGGAACCTGGATGCTCATATTGGCTCCTACATATTCTACGAAGATCTTTTATCGGTCAGACCGCATAACAACATACGTTGTTTCCTTTGTCATCGGTATGTTACTTGCCCGAGATTCGATCGTTGGTATCTCAATACCTAGTTCAATCTCGTTACCGGCAAGTCTCTTTACTCGTTCCATAATACATCATCTCACAACTAACTCATTAGTTGCAATGCTTGCAAGGCTTATGTGATGTGTATTACCGAGAGGGCCCAGAGATACCTCTCCGACAATCGGAGTGACAAATCCTAATCTCGAAATACGCCAACCCAACATGTACCTTTGGAGACACTTGTAGAGCACCTTTATAATCACCCAGTTACGTTGTGACGTTTGGTAGCACACAAAGTGTTCCTCCGGTAAACGGGAGTTGCATAATCTCATAGTCATAGGATCATGTATAAGTCATGAAGAAAGCAATAGCAACATACTAAACGATCGGGTGCTAAGCTAATGGAATGGGTCATGTCAATCAGATCATTCACCTAATGATGTGATCCTGTTTAATCAAATAACAACTCTTTGTCCATGGTTAGGAAACATAACCATCTTTGGTTAACGAGCTAGTCTAGTAGAGGCATACTAGTGACACTCTGTTTGTCTATGTATTCACACATGTATTATATTTCCGGTTAATACAATTCTAGCATGAATAATAAACATTTATCATGATATAAGGAAATAAATAATAACTTTATTATTGCCTCTAGGGCATATTTCCTTCAGTCTTGAAAGTGCGTTATATCGACTAGAGGGGGGGGTGAATAGGCGATTTTTATGGAAGTCTTCAAAACGTGGAAGTTATGAAGACAATCAGTAGAGATATGCCTATCACTATGCAGCGGAAGTTAGATTACACTAGGCAAGCCATGGTCAAGTATTCAATAGAGTGAAAGCACAATGACAAGTAGCTGTAGTGTAATAAGGATCAGGTAGGAAGAAGTTATGAAGCCAAACAAATCATGCAGTTACGTTGTGAAGACAAAAGATATAGCAAGCATGCAATGGCTTCACAATGAGTAACAGTAAGTAAGAGGAAGTGAAGATGAAACCAGTGACTCGTTGAAGACGATGATGTGTTGGACCAGTTCCAGTTGCTGTGACAACTGTACGTCTGGTTGGAGCGGCTAGGTATTTAAACCTTAGGACACACAGTCCCGGACACCCAGTCCTGAACACGCAGCTCAGGACACCAAGTCCTCACCATATTCTCCTTGAGCTAAGGTCACTTAGTCCTCGCCCAATCACTCTGGTAAGTCTTCAAGGTAGACTCCCAAACCTTCACAGACTTCGTTCACTGGCAATCCACAATGTCTCTTGGATGCTCTGAACACGACGCCTAACCGTCTGGAGGATGCACAGTCCTCAAGTGTAATAAGTCTTCAGATCACACAGACAAGAAGACTTAAGTGATGCCCAATGTTCTCTAGCTCTAGGTGGTTAGGGCTTTTCTCCTCGCTAGGAATTTTCTCTCAAAGGCTTCGAGGTGGGTTGCTCTCAAACGACAAAAGCCATGCACTGAAATGAGCAGCCTACCGTTTATGGTTGTAAGGGGTGGGCTATTTATACCTACTTGGCAACCCGACCTGATTTGTCCGAAATGACCATGGGTCACTAAGGAACTGACACGTGTCTCAACGGTCAGATTTCAAACTCTCATGGCAACTTTACTTGGGCTACAAGCAAAGCTGACTTGTCCGGCTCTGGACAAGATTCGCTCTCATTGTCTTCACTCGAAGACATAGGTTTTTGGTTTAGGCATCACTTCAGTCATTCTAACTGGTTCTCCTGGACCCCACTTAACAGTATGGTGGATCCTATGACTCAACACAAAGGAAAAGAACTACGCAAGATCTAAGTCTTCGAGCTCCATAGGCTTCATAACGTGTCTTCTTTTGTCATAGTCTTCAATGTGAATATCTTCATATACCACCTTTGACTTCAATGTCTTCATACATTTTTAGGGGTCATCCCTGGCAGTAAAACCGAATCAATGAGGGACTTCTACCTGTGTTATCCTGCAATTCTCACAAACACATTAGTCCCTCAACTAGGTTTGTCGTCAATACTCCAAAACCAACTAGGGGTGGCACTAGATGCACTTACAATCTCCCCCTTTTTGGTGATTTATGACAAACTAGTTAAGTTTTCAACGGGGAATATAGTATGTGAAATTGTAAAGGATAAGGAATTGTCTTCATAAGTTGCAAGGGCTCCCCCTGAAGATGTGCATACAAGTTAATTTGCTTTTGGAATGCAAATGCACATGGCAGGTTGTACTTGTGGAGATCCACTTCAGCTTATGATGACAATCCACTATGCATGTGAAGATATATGAAGATAATGACATGCATAATGGAAAATGGACGTCTGCAGAATGAGATAAGTGCGGAATTTATCGTCGCACATGCGGAATTTATCTTCGCAAAACAGAGTGGCAAACAAGTAGTAGACGACCATCTGGTTTAAGTGCTACAACTCATAAGAACCAAATGTAAAACAAGAGTTGTAAGCACGAAGCAAAATATAACAAAACATAAAGCACCCGCCCATATGGACCCGCTTGAAGACTATCAACCCATATGCTCCTCCCCCTTTTGTCAACAAGGAACAAAAAGGTTTGAAGACATAGAGTGTCTACTCGTTCCCAGGAGCAGCAGGGTCGTTGGAGGTGTTTGGCGGTGCAGAAGAGCTTGGAGGTGCTGAAGCAGGTGGCGGTGATGTAGCATCGCCTTCTTCATCAATGATTCTGGCAGTGACTGTGGCAGCAGATGAAGAAAACTCAGAGTCTTCAAGTGATGGTGTGTTGCGCATCACAGCCCTTCTAGGAGGTGTGGTGTCAAACTTGAATCGCTCAGTGAAGCCATCCTCTTCAAGTTCAGCTTCAGTACACATCATTGATAGCCCTTTCCATGTACGACAACAGGTTTCATGAGTGACAAAAGCATTCTTGGTGGCAAGATTTCGAAGACGATTAACATCCACCAAGAGGCTTTTCATCTGATGCTTTAGCCAGTCGTGATGCCTATCTTGTTTTTGATGAAGGGCCACAAGAAGCTCTCGGTTATTGAGAACACGAGCACGCTTCTTGGGTCTGGAAGCAGTTGCACTATCAGTGGCTTCAGTTGAAGCAGGGTGTGGCGCACGTGTAGTGCCAGCCAAAGGATACACCCTGGAGATGGCTTCAACACCTTCATCATTTTGAGTGAAGCTCTGGTGTTCTGCATTCTGAAGACTCAAAGGTTGCTTGGCAGGCTCAGGATATATAGCTTCAGCAGAGGTAGCCACATATGGCAAGAAGATCCGATGGTTGCGGGCTGAGGGCTGATATGAGATCGCAGAGTGAAGCTTGATCAGTCTCATTACCCAAGGAGCATAGAACTTTAAACCAAACAGATCTGAGCCTGATGCAGCGAGTTGGCGTATGAAGAAATCCTATGCGTTGAAGCATTTGCCATGAAGGATACAGAATATCAGAGTCTTCATTGCACCCTCGATCTTGGCATTTGGAGAGTGCCCTTTAATAGGCCAGAGAGTCCGCCGGATAATGTGATAGATGGTTCTGGGCAGGTACTCAAAGTCTTCAACGAAGAACTCTGTTGGATAAGGAGCATTGTGGGGCAATGGCTTCATCATGGAGAGCATCTGACTCATATTTGGTTCAGGCCTCTGGAATATGCTCTCAAGAGCTTCAGTGTGTAGTGGACATCCTTCCTCGAAGAGTTCGCCAGGAGTGGGCAGGCCGGTGAGCTCAATGATATCGAATGCATTGGCTTCGTGATGGACATTGCCGGTCATCCACCCCAGGGCCCAAGTCTTCGGATCTCTGTTGTATCCTTTGATGTGTAGGGTGGCATAGAATTGCAACAGAAGCTCTTCATTCCAGTGCTCTTCATCAGTTATAAACTGCAGCAGACCCACTTGCTTGAAGCAATCCAGCGCTTCCTCTAAGCAGGGCAGACCAGCAATGGCTTCAACATCAAGGCGCTTGTGCGGGAAGATGCGACCTTGGTTGTATAGGATGCATGAATAGTAGCTGCGCTGAGGATAGCTCCAGAACCTATCTGATGAAATCATTTCCCTTGAATAGGGGTTCTTGGAGCTGTTGAAGAACGTATTGTCTGCCTTGAAGCTATTGATGTCAAAGGAGCCAGGTGCTGATGCAGGACCTAGGAACCTTGGCAGCCTTGGGACTGGCTTCTAGACATGAGGCATGTGCTCAACATGGTAATCAAATTGAGGACCTGCAGCAGACTCAGGAATAGAAGTGTCTGGATTAGTAGCTTCGCTGTCTGCTGAAGCTTTTGGTGGGGAGGGCTCCACATTGGCTTCAGTGTTGGTTGTGGCAGCCTCAACATTTTCAGCCTCCGCTTGACTAGCTGGAGGGTCAGTCACAAGCACGTTCTCCTGGAGAACTGCTTCTTGGTGGAGCATAGGAGTAGGCTCTTGTGGTGCGTCTTCTGCGGCTGATGCAGCCGGAATGTCTTCAGCATAGACTTGAGGCCTTGGACCTTTGCGAAGCCTGCGGAATGCAGACGACGCCTGTGGGGTTGGAGTGGGCTGGGCCTCATTGTCTTCTTCCTCTTGAGGACGATCCGCCCATGACGCATCTTGTGCAATTGGCATCAGAGGACGACCAATGCTGATGGGCTCGCTTTGTTCATACTGAGGAAGGGCTGCATCATCTTGTACATTGTCCTGATGACCAATGTCTTCAGCAGCAATGAGGTCGGCTGCTGGTATGTCTTCAGCTTCAGGAGCCTCTGTGGAAGCAGGCTCATGAACTGTCAGTTGTCGTTCTGCGTTGGGGTGAACCATAGAAATAGGTTCAACTATCAAGGGCTCTGTGGGAGCAGCCCGAGATTTCTTGGTCTTTCTTATCTTCTTGCTGGGGGCAGTAGGAGAGGCTTCAGAACTTTTCCTCTTCCTGGCTTCAGCCTCAGCAGTTCTTGTCTTCTTGAGCTCTGAAGCTGTTGACCGGCTCTTTGGCTTCGAGCCAGTCGTTGTAGTTGGGAAGACAATTGGAACTGCTTCTTGCCTAGGTGCATCAGGTTCAGCCATAGCAGGCTTCTTCTTCTTCTTCGCGGCCATCTTGGGGTCGATGCCAGGACGCCCAAGTGCCTTGCGCTTCTCAGCCTCATTGTAGGCTTGTACACATCTTTCAGCCAGAGACTTCATCCGCTCACGTGAGCCCTGAGCTTCTGCATGCTTCTTCAGAAAATTTTCCTTGAGCTCATGCAACATGGTCTTGAAGCTCTTCACTTCTTGCACGCTGAGCTTGGCCATATTCTTCTTGAACTGATCCTTTTCATGATCAATTTTCTGCTTCAGTTCAACAATGCGCCGGGCAATGGCAAGTTCTGAAGCAATTGCGCCTTGGAAGGCGACGCTGAGGCCAACAGGCAGCTACAGATCTTCGAAGCTGATGTTTGGTGTGGCAAACCATTCGTCGATGAAGTTGTGGATGATGGCGACATCAAAGAGAGGCAAATTGTTGAAGATTTCAGCTTCTTCTTTGCTCTTGATGAGCTGCTCTAGAGCGTCATCTCCAAGATCTTCATCACTTGACATATCAATGGCTTCGCTGCACAGAATGGCAGCAGCTGTGAGCTCTTTGCCGGTGTGTGGCTGAGGCACCTTGGCCTTCTGGGCTTGGAGACGCGGGATACGTCTTCAGACTGCACACTGTCTTCAGGAGGTGCAGTTGCCAATGGCTTCGCCCTTGAGATTTTTTATGAAGGGGCTGGCTTTGAAGCTTTTGGCTTCTTCGACTGCTTTGGCTTCGGTACAGCAGGAGCTTCATCAGACTCAGAGTCAGCTGGAGGGTCATTCACGGCAGTCCCTTGGACTAAGATGCGGGTGATGAGGCCCTCAAGATTGGCATACGGACCGATGATATTGGGTTCTGTGTAGCGTGTGCCATCTGCCCTTGGTGCTGAGGGACCATGAAAGCACAAGTGCTCCCTAGGTGGTTTTGATAATTGATGACAACATATCTCTTGTTGGACTAACATTTCGATCTAGCATGTTTCAGATAAGTTCAACAATGGAGTGGCATGGACTAAAGGTTGTGGGAACTCCTTCAAGATGCTAAGGACAAAGGATTGGCTAAAGCTTCAAGCTCAATACTCCTCATTTTACATTTTAGTGATCCAAGATCACATTGAGTCTTTAGGAAAAGCCAATACTATCAAGGAGGGATGAGGTGTTGCTTAATGAGCTTCTTGCTTCATGTGCTTAGTGATATGCTCCAAAACCCTCAGCTACTTTCCCACTTCCACATATGACCTAAACCCTAAGCCAAACTCGGTCCTACCGATTCTTCCTATCCGGCGCCATCGAGTTTCACTTGTCATAAGCCACTGCCAAACCCTAATCAGTTTGGTCTCACCGATGGGATCTCGGTCTCACCGAGATGGGCTTGCAAACTCTCTGTTACCCATTGCAATATTCTCGGTCCTACCGAGATATGCAATCGGTTCCACCGAGTTTGCTTGGCCAAATCTCAGTTTCACTTATTACCCAAATCGGTCCCACCGAGTTTGTGTAATCGGTCAAATCAAGTTTTGGATTTACCCTAACCCTAGCACATCGGTCCCACCGAGTTGATCCAATCGGTCCCACCGAAATCTCTAACGGTCACTAGGTTTACCTTTTCGGTCCGACCGAGTTTGTTGATTCGGTCCCACCGAGATTGGAAAACTGTGTGTAACAGTTGGATTTTGTGTGGAGGCTATATATACCCCTCCACCTCCTCTTCATTCGAAGAGAGAGCCATCAGAACACATACACCATTCCAACTCATATGTTCTGAGAGAGAACCACCTACTCATGTGTTGAGACCAAGATATTCCATTCCTACCATATGAATCTTGATCTCTAGCCTCTCCAAGTTGCTTTCCACTCAAATCTTCTTTCCACAAAATCCAAATCCTATGAGAGAGAGTTGAGTGTTGGGGAGACTATCAATTAAAGCACAAGAGCAAGGAGTTCATTACCTACACACCATTTGTTACTTCTTGGAGAGTGGTGTCTCCTAGATTGGCTAGGTGTCACTTGGGAGCCTCCGACAAGATTGTGGAGTTGAACCAAGGAGTTTGTAAGGGCAAGGAGATCGCCTACTTCGTGAAGATCTACCGTTAGTGAGGCAAGTCCTGTGTGGGCGATGGCCATGGTGGGATAGACAAGGTTGCTTCTTCGTGGACCCTTTGTGGGTGGTTGCTTCTTCGTGGACCCTTCATGGGTGGAGCCCTGTGTGGACTCGCGCAACCGTTACCCTTTGTGGGTGGAGCCCTGTGTGGACTCTCGCAACCGTTACCCTTTGTGGGTTGAAGTCTCCATCAACGTGGATGTAGGATAGCACCACCTATCCGAACCACGGGAAAAACATCCGTGTCTCCAATTGCGTTTGATTTCTCCAAACCCTTCCCTTTACATTCTTGCAAGTTGCATGCTTTACATTCTGCTGCTCATATACTCTTTGCATGCTTGCTTGATATGTATTGTGTGTGTTGAAATTGTGCCTAAACTCCACTTAAACCGAAAAGCTTAAAAATTGCAACTTTAGCATTAAGTGTCTAATCACCCCCCTCTAGACACATCTACTTCTAGATCCTACAAGTGGTATCAGAGCCTTGGTCTCCATTGCCTTGGTTTCATCACCATTGGAGGAAGATGGATGTGTCTACATTAGGGAGTCTTAGACATAGAGTGCCTATTCTTGATGGAGAGTATTTTCATGAGTGGAAAAATGAGATGCTTGTAATCTTCAATCAATATCATTTGAACAAGTATATTGCTAGCCCTTGTGCACCTCATATTGATCCTTTGCATCCTACCCTAGATGAAGATATTGACATGATTCACAATCTTAGAACTATTGAGCTCATCATTAGAGGATTGCCCAAAAATTTGATTGCTAGTTTGCCTACTCAAAATTGTGCCTATACTATATGGAAATTTCTTGAGGAACGATTTCCCGATCATTCCTTGAAAACTTTGGATGAAATTCTCCATAAATCTATTGCCTTTAGTAAGATGAACTCTAGTGATCCTAGTTTTGGTAATTGTCTATTTGAACTTACCAATCTTAAGCATGCTAAAGGAGATGTTGGAATCATTAATGATATCATATTCAAAGATATAAGAATTCATAAAAGTGACCACTTTGATGATCATTTATCTAATGAATTACCCTCTCTAGGAAATGATGAGTCACAAGATCATGATGAACATGAATATTATGATGATGATGATAGTGACTTCGATCTTGATGATGCAATGAGACATTTTGGTCTTATGGCAAATCTTCGGGGGATATGAATCAGGAGGAAAGGAATGGGTTCTTGATAGTGGATGTACTGATCATATGACCGGAGATGAAGAGATGTTTCGTGAGCTTGCTGAAAATGACGGCCCTCGAAAATATGTCACCTTTGGTGATAATTCAAAGGGTAAAGTGGTTGGCCTTGGTAAGGTGGCCATCTCACATGATAGTTCCATTCAAAATGTCATGCTCGTTGAATCTCTTGGCTACAACTTACTTTCAGTATCTAGACTTGCTGATTTCGGTTTGAATGTCCTATTTACTGAGGTAGATTGCCAAGTATTCCGTCGAGACAATCATAAAATGGTCTTTACGGGTATGCGTAGAGGTGATATTTACATTGTCGATTTCTCTAAAAAGGCACAACCTAAAACTTGCTTTGTTGCTAAATACTCAAAAGGTTGGTTGTGGCATAGACGACTAGGTCACGTTGGCATGAGAAACCTTGACAAGCTTATTAAAGGAAATCATATCCTTGGAGTTAATGATGTCATATTTGATAAGGATAGACTTTGCAGTGCTTGTCAAGCAGGTAAACAGGTTGGAGGAAGACATCCCGTGAAGAACATCATGACCACAAGGAGGCCACTCGAGCTACTACACATGGATCTTTTTGGTCCCAACACCTACAAGAGTCTCGGTGGAAATTCTTTTGGTCTAGTTATAGTTGATGATTTTTCAAGATTTACGTGGGTGTTCTTTCTTAATGACAAGTCGCAGGTCCAGAAGATCTTCAGAAACTTCGCTAGGAAGGCCCAAAATCAGTTTGATGTGAAGATCAAGAAGGTTCGGAGTGACAACGGAACGGAGTTCAAGAACACAAATGTGGACACCTTTCTTGACGAAGAAGGGATTTCACATGAGTTCTCGGCTACGTACACACCTCAACAAAATGGAGTTGTTGAGAGAAAGAACCGGATGCTCATCGAAATGGCAAGAATGATGCTTGATGAATACAAGACGCCAAAGCACTTTTGGGCAGAAGCAGTTGAGACAGCTTGTCACGCAACAAATCGCTTATATCTTCACAAGCTACTCGGCAAGACGGCATACGAGCTTCTCACCGGTAACAAACCCCAAGTTGGATACTTTCGAGTATTCGGCTCAAAGTGCTACATTCTTGACAAGCATCGTCGTTCAAAGTTTGCTCCTAAATCTCATGAAGGTTTTCTACTTGGTTGTGGCTCAAACTCTCACACTTACCGTGTCTACAACAATTTCACCCGAAAGGTCGAAGAGACGGTAGATGTGAAGTTTGATGAATCTAATGGCTCGCAAGTAGAGCAATTGCCAATTGATGTAGGAGACAAAGACCCTTCAGAAGCAATTCAGGACTTGTCCATTGGCAAAATTCGCCCAATGGAGGTGAAGGAGAGTACTTCATCCGTCCAAGTGGAAGCTTCTACTTCACGACAAGGTGAACCAAGAATCGACACGGAAGCATCCACAAGTGGGACACACCAAGATGAAGAAAACGAGGAAATACGTCAAGACGAACATCAACAACCTCCTTCTCCACCACGACAAGAGAACGACGACATCAACAATGAAGAAGGTCAAGAAGAAGAACAAGATGAAGAAGATGTTCAACAAAGACCCAAGCAAAAGCTCTCACGAGTTCGAGCAAGAATTGCCAAAGATCACCCCGTCGAGCAAATCCTCAATGATATACAAACCGGGAGAATCACTCGCTCAAAAACTCGTTTAGCTAACTTTTGTGAAAACTATTCATTCATCTCTAGCATTGAACCTATGAAGGTTGAAGAAGCATTGGAAGATCCGGATTGGATAAACGCTATGCATGAAGAGCTACAAAATTTTGAGAGAAACCAAGTTTGGACATTGGTCGAGAAGCCCGACAACAACCACAACATCATTGGTACCAAATGGGTGTTTCGCAACAAGCAAGATGAAGATGGACAAGTGGTTCGCAACAAAGCACGTCTCGTCGCCCAAGGGTACACACAAGTCGAAGGTATGGACTATGGTGAGACGTATGCTCCCATTGCTAGACTTGAGTCCATTCGCATCTTACTTGCCTATGCTAATCACCATAATATCACCTTGTACCAAATGGACATTAAAAGTGCTTTTCTAAATGGTGAAATAGAGGAGGAAGTTTATGTCAAACAACCTCCCGGCTTTATCAATCCTAAGAAACCAAATCATGTTTACAAACTTCACAAAGCTCTTTATGGTCTTAAACAAGCTCCTAGAGCATGGTATAAATGCTTGACCAAGTTCCTTACTACAAGTGGTTTTGAAATCGGTAAAATTGATTCTACTCTTTTTACTAAAAGGGTTAATGGAGAACTATTTGTATGCCAAATTTATGTTGATGATATCATATTTGGTTCAACTAACCCTCTCTTTAGTGAAAAGTTTGGAAAGCTAATGTCAGAGAAGTTTGAGATGTCTATGATGAGTGAACTCAAATTCTTTCTCGGGTTGCAAATCAAGCAAACTAAGAAGGTACATTTGTCTCTCAAACAAAGTACACCAAGGACTTATTCAAGAAGTTCAATATGCAAGAATGCAAAGGTATGTCTACACCCATGCCTACTAGTGGACATAATGATTTAACCAAAGATGGTGAACCGGTTGATCAAAAGGTTTATCGCTCTATGATTGGTTCATTGTTATACTTATGTGCTTCACGTCCCGATATTATGCTAAGTGTGTGCATGTGTGCACGATATCAAGCTGCTCCTAAAGATTGTCATCTTAAGGCTGTGAAAAGGATAGTGAGATATTTAATCCATACACCAAATTTTGGCATTTGGTATCCTAAGAGGTCTTCTTTTGATCTTGTTGGCTATTCTGACTCGGATTATGCCGGAGACAAGGTTGATAGAAAGTCCACTTCGAGTACTTGTCAATTTCTTGGTAGATCTCTTGTGTCTTGGTCTTCCAAGAAACAAAACTCGGTATCCTTATCCACCGCCGAAGCGGAATACATTGCCGCTGGTTCATGTTGTGCTCAATTACTTTGGATGACCCAAACTCTTAAAGATTATGGGATTTATGTGAAACATGTTCCACTGCTTTGTGACAATGAAAGTGCCATCAAAATTGGTCATAATCCTGTACAACATTCTCGAACTAAGCATATTGAAGTTCGTCATCATTTCATTCGAGATCATGTTGCTAAGGGTGACATCAATCTTAAGCATGTTTGCACCGATAAGCAATTAGCGGATATATTCACTAAACCACTTGATGAGAAAGTGTTTTGCAGGTTGAGAGGAGAATTGAACAGCATTGATGCTTCGAACTTGGAGTAGAAACTCCATTGGATACATGCAAGACATGAGCTTATGACTAATCCATGATATATCTCTTATGACAACTATCTTATGTCTTGGATATATTTGCACCTTGCATGTTGTCTAACCCATGTAGGTGCTTGGTTGAATCTAATTCCATGAGATTGCGACTCACTCACATCTTGAGCAATCTCTACAAGACCAAGACTCTACACAATAGTGGTTGAAGACAAGGAAGCACAAAACCATTCAAACATATCCTTTGACAAATTCTATGTTAAGCTTCATGATTGTCATTTTTGGATACACGAGTGCTCTTCCTTGCAAGAACTAACCCATGTAGGTAGATGAACTCAAACTCCAAGTGGTGCTCCCAACTCTTGATGAGCTACATCAACCTTGAGCACCCACACAAGTTCAACTACATGAGCAAGAACCACACCACCACCCAAGGTATGTTATTCCATCTTAGAGAAGCTTTACTCCAAGACATGAGTCAAAGCAACTCAACAAGATGTGAATACATCAAGATGCTTAAACGAAAGATGGTAACCCCATTTTGAGCTTAAACGATGAGTATGACCTATGATCAAGTGTTCCCACTTGACTCCTAAGTCAATATACTCTAACATAGGTGACTATGTCACCGCCCAACTCTAGATGAAGCTCTCTTGTGTTCTTTCTTTGTGTTATTGCATTTGTCTCATGCATGTTTATTTCCTCTCTCCTTTTTCAAAAAAAAACTTCATCTAGATCTTTCAGTTTCTTCTCTTTTCTCTTTGTTTTTGTTCTACATTTTCTGCACTTAATTCCTTGCAAATCCTTCAGGAAATTCATTGCAAATCTTTGTGAGATCCTACATGTCTAGTGAGCTGAGGTGACAAGTGTTTTTCTCTGTGTAAACTCGGTTTCATCGACTTGCAATTTTCGGTCCAACCGAATCTTTTGGGTACCACCGAAATGTGCCACTCGGTGCCACTGACTTTGCAATCAGAAAAACAGATTGCCACTTGTTCTACATTTCTTCTGATCCAGCTCCACTCAATGAATCTTGTCCTCTACAAGCATCACAATTTTATCCTCTGCTTTGTGCTGAATCTCAAGGACCAAACCTAGTCGACGGATTCCAGGAAAAACCTTCTTGGAAATTGATGTCAAAGGGGGAGAAAGAGATCACATCAAAGCTCAAGGGGGAGAGAAAGTCTCAAGGATCCCAGATATTATTAAGAGAGAGAGAGAAATCTCCAGGGGGAGAGAATACTCAAGGATCCCAGATGCTTGATGTTCAAGAGGAGAGATACCACATGTCCTTTTGGGGGAAAGACATGTTCATATGTACTCATTTGAATTAAGTTCCATTTGTATCTTTCAGCTCTGATTTTCTGTTCCCTATCTTCTCCCAATATCCCATGTAAGATTCAGGGGGAGCAAGACACCTAAGGGAAAGAAATCAGTCAAATTCATTGCATATCTTTATTTTTGGGGACATGTTGAATTCAATGTGGTACCTTGTACTCACTCTCTACATGTCATCCCAGTCTTGGTATTCTTGTGGTTTCTTTTGTTTGCTCTGGCTAGTGGATGTACCTGCGTTATCTAACCTTGTTTGTGCAGGTTCATTCCATCCTAAGCCAACTCAAGACCACAAGGTAAGTATATGCATCAAAATCATGAGTATGAGGAGTTCTTGCTTATGTACATACTGTTTGCAAGAAGGACTCATGAGCATGAAGGTATTTTCCTTGATAATCTTTTGTTCTGATGCATATGGCCAAGATGCATGTAACACATTGCCTACTCTATCATGGTTATGCTCTCACATGCCTCTATATTTCATATTTACATGAGTGCATACATGTAGGGGGAGCCTATGCTTGTTACATGTCCTTCCAAAGCTTTACTTGCTGTTCTTTATATCTTTATCTAAAGCTTTGATGTATGTTGCCATCAATTACCAAAAAGGGGGAGATTGAAAGCACAAGTGCTCCCTAGGTGGTTTTGATAATTGATGACAACATATCTCTTGTTGGACTAACATTTCGATCTAGCATGTTTCAGATAAGTTCAACAATGGAGTGGCATGGACTAAAGGTTGTGGGAACTCCTTCAAGATGCTAAGGACAAAGGATTGGCTAAAGCTTCAAGCTCAAGACTCGTCATTTTACATTTTAGTGATCCAAGATCACATTGAGTCTTTAGGAAAAGCCAATACTATCAAGGAGGGATGAGGTGTTGCTTCATGTGCTTAGTGATATGCTCCAAAACCCTCAGCTACTTTCCCACTTCCACATATGACCTAAACCCTAAGCCAAACTCGGTCCTACCGATTCTTCCTATCCGGCGCCACTGAGTTTCACTTGTCATAAGCCACTGCCAAACCCTAATCAGTTCGGTCTCACCGAGATGGGCTTGCAAACTCTCTGTTACCCATTGCAATATTCTCGGTCCCACTGAGATATGCAATCGGTTCCACCGAGTTTGCTTGGCCAAATCTCAGTTTCACTTATTACCCAAATCGGTCCCACCGAGTTTGAGTAATCGGTCAAACTGAGTTTTGGATTTACCCTAACCCTAGCACATCGGTCCCATCGAGTTGATCCAGTCGGTCCCACCGAAATCTCTAACGGTCACTAGGTTTACCTTTTCGGTCCGACCGAGTTTGTTGATTCGGTCCCACCGAGATTGGAAAACTGTGTGTAACGGTTGGATTTTGTGTGGAGGCTATATATACCCCTCCACCTCCTCTTCATTCGAAGAGAGAGCCATCAGAACACATACACCATTCCAACTCATATGTTCTGAGAGAGAACCACCTACTCATGTGTTGAGACCAAGATATTCCATTCCTACCATATGAATCTTAATCTCTAGCCTCTCCAAGTTGCTTTCCACTCAAATCTTCTTTCCACAAAATCCAAATCCTATGAGAGAGAGTTGAGTGTTGGGGAGACTATCAATTGAAGCACAAGAGCAAGGAGTTCATTACCTACACACCATTTGTTACTTCTTGGAGAGTGGTGTCTCCTAGATTGGCTAGGTGTCACTTGGGAGCCTCCGACAAGATTGTGGAGTTGAACCAAGGAGTTTGTAAGGGCAAGGAGATCGCCTACTTCGTGAAGATCTACCGCTAGTGAGGCAAGTCCTGTGTGGGCGATGGCCATGGTGGGATAGACAAGGTTGCTTCTTTGTGGACCCTTTGTGGGTGGTTGCTTCTTTGTGGACCCTTCGTGGGTGGAGCCCTGTGTGGACTCGCGCAACCGTTACCCTTTGTGGGTGGAGCCCTGTGTGGACTCTCGCAACTGTTACCCTTTGTGGGTTGAAGTCTCCATCAACGTGGATGTAGGATAGCACCACCTATCCGAACCACGGGAAAAACATCCGTGTCTCCAATTGCGTTTGATTTCTCCAAACCCTTCCCTTTACATTCTTGCAAGTTGCATGCTTTACATTCCGCTGCTCATATACTCTTTGCATGCTTGCTTGATATGTATTGTGTGTGTTGAAATTGTGCCTAAACTCCACTTAAACCGAAAAAGCTTAAAAATTGCAACTTTAGCATTAAGTGTCTAATCACCCCCCTCTAGACACATCTACTTCTAGATCCTACAGACCAGGGTTGAAGTCTAACCCCAACTTCTTCTTGTTCTGCTTCGCTGATTGTTGGGCAAACTGGAAGTTGTGCTTGAATAGATTGTCGTCACGACACCAGAGTAGTGACGACGGATGTGCATCATCAGGCTGTGGCCCACGAACCATGCATGGATAGAAGCTTTGGGCAATAGCTTCATCTCTGGACCTGGGTACAAGGTTTTTGTATAAGATGTCTCCCCACGGTCTTTTGATGGCACTTTTCTCAGCATACTCTTGGGTTGTGAAGCGGTATTTGAACCATTGTTCAGCCCAATAGCGTCGAATCCATTGGATTCGGGTCTTGCGCTGCCCATAATTCTCTTCAGGATCTGTTTTATACATTTCTGCCAAGTCTTCGGGCAGATCTTTGGAAGTTCCTTCACGTTGCTGTCTGCCCCCCTTCCTTGCTGCTGCTTCTGAAGCCATAAACTTTAACTTGAAAGGCTTCAAAACTTTCAAAGGCTTCAAAGGCTTTCTTTTGCTGGACCAACAGGAACTGGCTTCAGGAGAATTTATGTGATGCTGTAGGAATTCTGCAAATGAATGCAGACTATGAGAATCGAAGGATTCTCCCACGGACATGTACCTGTGACAGCATTAAGGTGCGAGGGAAGGGGAAGAGGTCATATGCATTCTCAGAAGGTTTTGATGATTAATCAGTTTAGAAGACATTGACCTCATCGTGCGAAGACATTCACTCATAGATAAGAAGTTGGTTCCAGATTTGTACGAACCCACAGATCAGTACAAGTGAGGAATCTAACTACTTCATGAGGCACAAGTGAATATACTAGGCATGTTATGAGATGCAGATTGAGAGATCTAACTTGTGTGAAGATAAACTTCTTATGGTAGAAAGTGACAGAACCATGAGATCAAAAGGGGCTGTAAAAAGAAGTTTTATTTACCACACCTGGAACTGCTAGACGGAAGTGGGAGATGATGCCGAGCAGTTCAGTCCTCCGTGCCCTAACTTGGCGACGGAAGACACCTATGGCGACGGCGGAGAGAAGGATGTCCGCGGTCGACGTGAGGACGGCGTCGGAGAGGTTGCGGCAGCGAAGCGCTTCGTCACCGGCGTCGTCGAGAGCTAGCGGTGGCACTAGGGTTCGTGCGAGGGTGGAAGAAGGAGATAATGACCGCGGTAAGTGTGAATTTATAGGCACAGGGGCGGCACTGTGCTATTACACAGGTGCCCCTGGCGATTTGCATCTGAGGAACGCGTGGCCTGTTTGCGGAAGTTTGGGGTTTGTTCCACGTCCAACGCACGCCTGGATTGTCAGGCGGTCGTTCCTGCTTCTCCGGATTTTATGTGGAGGAATGAGCATTGAAAACGGACTTTATGGTTGTCTCTATATCTTCTGCTGACAAGGACGCAGTGAAGACATTCGACAGTTTCAATAGAATGCATATGACTTCGAGAGATAGAATTTGAGATAGAAAGCATAGAGAGATTAGGGTCCGATCACATTCACTTAGTTCAAAAGATTCAACCAAGAAGACATAGCTATAAGTGAATGTTGTAGAGGACAGAACACTAGTATGTATACATCTATATAATCAACTAGTGAAGATAATCATGAAGACATGTTGAGTTCGAAGCCAAACCATATGTGAAGATATTGCAAGGTAACGCCATGAGTGAAACACTTCAAAATAGAACGTTTGGTGGTGGCGTTACCCACCGTATAGGAAGTATTAGACCCAGACACAACGCACAATTATCGTGGCGCTCCAAAGTCAAATTCCACATTAATGTATTCACACTTAGAATGTATGTCTTCATTGATTGAAGATATACTTTACTATGTGCGTTGCACATCTAAGTCATCATATGCATAAGTGTTAGGATGTGTGCCTGATCACAGGACATTTGAGGATTCCAGGATATTTAGCTCACACCGTAACTTGCAAAATCTCTTCTCATCCAAGGGCTTGGTGAAGATATCTGCCAATTGTTCTTCAGTGTTGACGTGTATGATATCAATGTCTTCCTTCACAACATGATCTCTGAGAAAGTGATGACGAATTTCAATGTGCTTTGTCTTCGAGTGCTGAACTGGGTTGTTGGCAATCTTGATGGCACTTTCATTGTCGCAGTAAAGTGGTACTTTCTTCAGATGAATGCCATAATCCTTGAGTGTTTGCTTCATCCACAGAAGCTGAGCGCAGCAAGATCCAGCAGCAATGTATTCAGATTCAGCAGTGGAGAGAGATACACAGTTCTGCTTCTTTGAAGACCAACATACAAGTGATCGTCCCAGAAAGTGACATGTGCCTGATGTAGACTTGCGATCAACTTTGTCACCAGCATAACCAGCATCCGAAAATCCAACCAAATCAAACTCTGAGCCCTTTGGATACCATAATCCTAGAGTTGGGGTGTGAGCCAAATATCGAAGAATTCGCTTCACAGCTAAGTGATGCGACTCCTTTGGTGCCGCTTGAAATCGAGCACACATGCAAACACTAAGCATAATATCTGGCCTAGATGCACATAAATAAAGCAAAGAACCAATCATGGAGCGGTATACCTATTGATCGAACTCTTTACCATTGTCGTCAGGACCCAGATGATGTTTGGCTGGCATTGGTGTTGTGAAGCCTTTGCAGTCTTGCATACCAAACTTCTTCAGGCAATCTTTGAGATACTTCTCTTGAGATATGAAGATGCCATTGCGTTGTTGTCGTATTTGAAGACCAAGGAAGAACTTCAGCTCCCCCATCATGGACATCCGATATTGCTCTTGCATCATATATCCAAACTCTTCACTGTACTTCTGATTGGTGCATCCGAAGATAATGTCATCCACATATATTTGGCACACAAACAGTTCACCATCATATGTCTTCGTGAAAAGAGTGGGATCTAGGGAACCAGGTATGAAGCCTTTGCTCTTCAGGAAGTATTTGAGTGTGTCATACCAGGCCCTAGGGGCTTGTTTGAGGCGATACAGCGCCTTGTTGAGCTTGTATACCATGTCAGGATGTTTTGGATTTTCAAAACCAGGCGGTTGTGCAACATACACTTCTTCTTCAATCTTGCCATTTAGAAAGGCACTCTTCACATCCATTTGATACAGAAGTATGTTATGATGATTTGCATAGGCCAATAGTATGCGTATGGCTTCAAGCCTAGCCACAGGAGCAAAAGTTTCATCGAAGTCAATGCCTTCCACTTGAGTATATCCTTGAGCAACGAGACGAGCTTTGTTTCTGACAACTTGACCATGCTCATCTTGTTTGTTGCGGTATATCCATTTGGTGCCTATTATGTTGTGCTTCCGTGGATTAGGACGCTTAACCAGTTCCCATACATTATTCAGCTCAAACTGTTGAAGCTCTTCTTGCATAGCTTGAATCCATTCAGGTTCCATGAAGGCTTCTTCAACTTTCTTGGGTTCTGATATTGAGACGAATGCGAAGTGCCCACAGAAATTTGCTAGCTGAGTTGCCCTTGAACGAGTGAGTGGACCAGGTGCATTGATGCTGTCAATTATTCTGTCAATCTGCACTTCATTGGCAACACGAGGATGTAGAGGGCGAAGACTTTGCTCTTGCTGATCTGTGTTGTTGTTGGGAGGAATGTCTTCAAGTTGAGCATTGTCTTCATGTTGATCAGGTGCTAAGATGATGAGTTCTTCTTCAGGATGAGCTTCAGAAGGTATAATCTCTCCAGTTCCCATTAGCTTGATTGATTCACTAGCTGGAATCTCATCTAGCACATTTGGCAGTTGCTCTCTTTGTGAACCATTTGTCTCATCGAACCGCACATCCACTGTTTCAACCACTTTGTAATGAAAGTGATTGAAGACTCTGTAGGAGTGCGAATCCTTTCCATATCCAAGCATAAAGCCCTCATGTGCTTTTGGTGCAAACTTTGAGGTGTGGTGTGGGTCCTTGATCCAGCACCTTGCGCCAAATACTCTGAAGTAACTGACATTTGGCTTCTTGCCAGTTAGGAGTTCATAAGATGTCTTGTTCAGAAGCTTGTGAAGATAAACACGATTGATTGTATGGCATGCAGTGTCAATGGCTTCAGTCCAGAATTTTCTTGGAGTCTTGTATTCATCTAGCATTGTTCTGGCCATCTCAATGAGTGCTCTGTTCTTGCGTTCGACGACGCCATTCTGCTGTGGCGTGTACGGAGCTGAGAATTCATGTGTGATGCCCAAGGTATCAAGATATGTATCAAGGCCAGTGTTCTTGAATTCAGTGCCATTATCACTTCTGATGTGTTTTATCTTGGCGCCAAAATTGTTCATAACACGATTGGCGAAGCGTCTGAAGACATCCTGCACTTCAGTCTTGTAAAGGATTATGTGCACCCAAGTATATCTAGAGTAATCATCAACAATGACGAAGCCATAGAGGCAAGCAGTAGTAGTAAAAGTTGAGTAGTGAGTGGGGCCGAAAAGATCCATGTGGAGCAGTTCGAAGGGTTGAGTAGTAGTCATGATTGTCTTCGAAGGATGTTTTGCCCTTGTCATCTTCCCTGCTTCACAGGCACCGCATAAGTGATCTTTCTTGAACTTGACGCCCTCGATGCCTATGACACGCTTCTTCTTCGCAAGGGTGTGGAGGATCCTCATGCCAGCATGCCCAAGCCTCCGATGCCAAAGCCAGCATTCTGAAGCTTTTGCAAGAAGACATACTGCAAGTTGTGGCCCTGCTGAGAAATCTACCACGTACAGATCATCTTTTCAATACCCTTCAAACACTAGAGACTTGTCAGATTCCATTAGTACTAGGCAACGATATTTTCCAAACATTACAATCATGTTCAAATCGCAAAGCATTGAGACAGACATTAAGTTGAAGCCAAGGGATTCAACAAGCATGACTTTATCCATGTGTTGATCCTTTGAGATTGCAACTCTACCTAGACCCAATACCTTACTTTTACCAGTGTCAGCAAATATGATGTGGCTCTTGTCGGATGGACGTAAGGTTGAGTCCATAAGAAGGCTTCTTTTGCCAGTCATGTGATTTGTACACCCACTGTCAATAATCCATTCTGAAGACTTTGAAGACGCTGGTGTCGTACCCTACAGTGCAGTTAGGGGGATAGGCTTCACGAAGAGAATTGTGAAGCAAAAACATTTGACGAACTAGTGGGTTATGAAAACTTAGATCCAGATTAGGACTAATAGGGAGAGTAGCATGCGATTCAGGAACGAAGTAAATAATGATGCCATTCGGGCATTTTATCTTGCGCCCTACAAGATTTTTAAGGTCCCCAGCAATAGCGTCAGAAGATTTTGGTTTTCTGCTGGAGACCTTTCCCTGCAAAAGAGAGTTAAGCTTTCTTAGCCACCCACATCTTCAAGAGTGGCTTAGAAGCAATAAGTCTAAGTGCAGCATCTGAGAATTTTGGCTTTGGAGCCCTAGCAAACAGTCTAGCAGGTGGACAATAGTAGTCATAAGAATAGGCAGAATAATTTTTGGTCATGTGAACATGGCGGTTTGATGAACCGCTCTCATATTCATATGCCTGAGTATGGTTTCCCTGCAAAACATTTGCGTTAGTGCGACTCAGGTGAGTCCTCTGTCTGTATGAAGCCTTTGGACCATATGAAGCCTTTGGTCTGAGGTTTGTCTTCTTCATGTGAGGTGTCATGAAGACATTCACAGGAAGATTTTCCAGATACGTTTTTGGCACCCAGATCTTCGTCATAGGCAGTCCATTCCTGCAGTTAGTACCAATGTACCTGGCAAACACTTCACCATTCTGATTCTTAAACAGTATATAGTTTGCATCAAAGGATTCATCAATGATAATGGGGTTAGCAAAAGTGAAGCCAGATAAATTGGATGGATCTGCTGAGGGTTCCTGTGCAGCAACCCACTTGGTTTTGGGGTACTGCTCAGGTTTCCAGTAAGAGCCATCTGCATTTATTTTCCTTACGAACCCAACACCCTCTTTCCTAGGGTTTCGGTTCAGAATCTCCTTCTTGAGGACATCACATAATGTTTAATGTGCTTTAAGACTTTTGTACATCCCTGTTTCAAGCAATGTCTTCAACCTAGCATTCTCATCAGCAATAGCAGTGGTATTCTCAGCAGAGGGGTTAGTTACCATATCAACAGTTGAAGATATTGCAACAGCAGTAGCAGTGGAACATTCAGCAACAGAAGTAGCATTATCACGCTCAAGGCATTTAAGACATGGTGGTTCAAATCCTTCCTGAGCGGAACTGATCTGTTCGGCGCGAAGTGATTCGTTTTCCTTTTGAAGATCTTCATGAGCCGCTCTCAATTTCTCAAGTTCTTGCTTCCATTGAGGATAATCATAGGAAAGCTTTTCATGAGTTGTTGAGAGAGTATCAAGACGATCTTCAAGTTCCTGATACTTAACGTGAAGATTTTTTATGTCTTCAATTAAGGATTCAGATCGAGTCATTTCAGCACCCAACAGATGATCGCTTCTGTCTAACAGTTTTTGAATATGTTCCATAGCTTTCTGTTGTTCAGTTGCAATTTTAGCAAGTGTTTTGTAGCTGGGTTTTGAATCACAGTCAGAGTCATCGTCACTAGATGTTTGATAGCGAGTAGTGCGTGTGTTTACCTTGGCACCACGTGCCATGAAGCAGTAGGTAGGAGTGGAGTCGTTCTTGTCATTTGCATCAGTGTCGGTGATGAAGTCATTCTCTTCAGTGTTGAAGATGGACTTGGCGACGTATGCTGTAGCCAGACTCGCAATGCCAGAATCAGACTCCTCCTCAGATTCCACCTCTGCCTCCTTAGAAGCGGACTCCTCCTCTGAATCCATTTCCTTGCCAACAAATGCACGTGCCTTGCCAAATGAGCTCTTCTTGTGTGATGAAGACTTTGAGGAAGACTTGGAAGAAGACTTTGAGTATTTCTTCTTCTTCTTGTCGTCAGAATCATATTCCTTGCTCTTCTTCTTCCTTTTGTTCTCATTGTCCCACTGTGGACACTCAGAGATGAAGTGTCCAGTTTTCTTGCACTTGTGACATGTTTTCTTCTTGTAGTCATGAGCAGAAGCTTCATCATTCCTTGAGCTTGATCGTGAAGATTTTCTGAAGCCTTTCTTCTTGGTGAATTTTTGGAACTTCTTCACTAGCATTGCAAGTTCCCTTCCAATGTCTTCAGGATCATCAGAACTGCTGTCGGATTCTTCTTCAGATGAGGAAATAGCTTTTGCCTTCAAGGCACGAGTTCGCCCATAGTTTGGACCGTAGATATCTCTTTTCTCAGAAAGCTGGAACTCATGCGTGTTGAGCCTCTCAAGTATGTCAGACGGATCGAGTGTCTTGAAATCAGGACGTTCTTGAATCGTCAGGGCTAGGATGTCAATGAAACTATCAAGTGATCTCAGCGGCGTCTTGATGATTTCATGTTTGGTGATCTCAGTGGTGCCGAGGGCTTGAAGTTCATTTGTGATGTCAGTGAGCCGGTCAAATGTGTGCTGGACATTCTCATTGTCATTTCGCTTGAAGCGGTTGAAGAGGTTGCGAAGAACACTGATTCTCTGATCTCTCTGGGTTGAGATGCCTTCATTGACCTTGGAGAGCTAGTCCCAGACCAGCTTGGATGTCTTCAAGGCACTCACACGGCCATACTGTCCTTTTGTCAGATGACCACAGATGATATTTTTGGCAATAGAGTCCAGTTGAGTGAACTTCTTGACATCAGCAGCAGTGACACCTTCTCCAGCCTTGGGAACGCCGTTCTCGACGACATACCATAGGTCGATGTCAATGGCTTCAAGATGCATGCGCATCTTATTCTTCCAGTAGGGATATTCAGTTCCATCGAAGACGGGGCATGCAGCGGAGACTTTGATTATCCCTGCAGTCGACATAGCTAAAACTCCAGGTGGTTAAACCGAATCACACAGAACAAGGGAGCACCTTGCTCTGATACCAATTGAAAGTGCGTTATATCAACTAGAGGGGGGGTGAATAGGCGATTTTTATGAAAGTCTTCAAAACGTGGAAGTTATGAAGACAAGCAGTAGAGATATGCCTATCACTATGCAGCGGAAGTTAGATTACACTAGGCAAGCCATGGTCAAGTATTCAATAGAGTGAAAGCACAATGACAAGTAGCTGTAGTGTAATAAGGATCAGGTAGGAAGAAGTTATGAAGCCAAACAAATCATACAGTTACGTTGTGAAGACAAAAGATATAGCAAGCATGCAATGGCTTCACAATGACTAACAGTAAGTAAGAGGAAGTGAAGATGAAACCAGTGACTCGTTGAAGACAATGATGTGTTGGACCAGTTCCAGTTGCTGTGACAACTATACGTCTGGTTGGAGCGGCTAGGTATTTAAACCTTAGGACACACAGTCCCGGACACCCAGTCCTGAACACGCAGCTCAGGACACCAAGTCCTCACCATATTCTCCTTGAGCTAAGGTCACTTAGTCCTCGCCCAATCACTCTGGTAAGTCTTCAAGGTAGACTCCCAAACCTTCACAGACTTCATTCACTGGCAATCCACAATGTCTCTTGGATGCTCTGAACGCGACGCCTAACCGTCTGGAGGATGCATAGTCCTCAAGTGTAATAAGTCTTCAGATCACACAGACAAGAAGACTTAAGTGATGCCCAATGTTCTCTGGCTCTGGGTGGTTAGAGCTTTTTCTCCTCGCTAGGAATTTTCTCTCAAAGGCTTCGAGGTGGGTTGCTCTCAAACGACAAAAGCCGTGCACTGAAATCTGAGCAGCCTACCGTTTATGGTTGTAAAGGGTGGGCTATTTATAGTCACTTGGCAACCCGACCTGATTTGTCCGAAATGACCCTGGGTCACTAAGGAACTGACACGTGTCTCAACGGTCAGATTTCAAACTCTCATGGCAACTTTACTTGGGCTACAAGCAAAGCTGACTTGTCCGGCTCTGGACAAGATTCGCTCTCATTGTCTTCACTCGAAGACATAGGTTTTTGGTTTAGGCATCACTTCAGTCATTCTAACTGGTTCTCCTGGACCCCACTTAACAGTATGGTGGATCCTATGACTCAACACAAAGGAAAAGAACTACGCAAGATCTAAGTCTTTGAGCTCCATAGGCTTCATAACGTGTCTTCTTTTGTCATAGTCTTCAATGTGAATATCTTCATATACCACCTTTGACTTCAATGTCTTCATACATTTTTAGGGGTCATCTCTGGCAGTAAAACCGAATCAATGAGGGACTTCTATCTGTGTTATCCTGCAATTCTCACAAACACATTAGTCCCTCAACTAGGTTTGTCGTCAATACTCCAAAACCAACTAGGGGTGGCACTAGATGCACTTACAAGTCTCCCACTTGCACTAGAGTCAATAATCTAGATTATACAGTAATGATTCTAACACCCATGGAGCCTTGGTGTTGATCATGTTTTGCTCGTGGAAGAGGCTTAGTCAACGGGTCTGGTACATTCAGATCCGTATGTATCTTGCAAATCTCTATGTCTCCCACCTGGACTAAATCCCGGATGGAATTGAAGCATCTCTTGATGTGCTTGGTTCTCTTGTGAAATCTGGATTCGTTTGCCAAGGCAATTGCACCAGTATTGTCACAAAAAATTTCATTGGACCCGATGCACTAGGTATGACACCTAGATCGGATATGAACTCCTTCATCCAGACTCCTTCATTTGCTGCTTCCGAAGGAGCTATGTATTCAGCTTCACACGTAGATCCCGCCACGACGCTTTGTTTAGAACTGCACCAACTGACAGCTCCACCGTTTAATGTAAATATGTATCCAGTTTGCGATTTAGAATCGTTTGGATCAGTGTGAAAGCTCGCATCACGTAACCATTTACGATTAGCTCTTTGTCACCTCCATAAACGAGAAACATATCCTTAGTCCTTTTCAGGTATTTCAGGATGTTCTTGACCACTGTCCAGTGATCCACTCCTGGATTACTTTGGTACCTCCCTGCTAGACTTATAGCAAGGCACACATCAGGTCTGGTACACAGCATTGCATACATGATAGAGCCTATGGCTGAAGCATAGGGAACATCTTTCATTTTCTCTCTATCTTCTGCAGTGGTCGGGCATTGAGTCTGACTCAACTTCACACCTTGTAACACAGGCAAGAACCCTTTCTTTGCTTGATCCATTTTGAACTTCTTCAAAACTTTGTCAAGGTATGTGCTTTGTGAAAGTCCAATTAAGCGTCTTGATCTATCTCTATAGATCTTAATGCCTAATATGTAAGTAGCTTCACCGAGGTCTTTCATTGAAAAACTTTTATTCAAGTATCCCTTTATGCTATCCAGAAATTCTATATCATTTCCAATTAGTAATATGTCATCCACATATAATATCAGAAATGCTACAGATCTCCCACTCACTTTCTTGTAAATACAGGCTTCTCCAAAAGTCTGTATAAAACCAAATCCTTTGATCACATTATCAAAGCGTTTATTCCAACTCCGAGAGGCTTGCACCAGTCCATAAATGGATCGCTGGAGCTTGCACACTTTGTTAGCTCCCTTTGGATCGACAAAACCTTCTGGTTGCATCATATACAACTCTTCTTCCAGAAATCCATTCAGGAATGCAGTTTTGACATCCATTTGCCAAATTTCATAATCATAAAATGCGGCAATTGCTAGCATGATTCGGACAGAGTTAAGCATCGCTACGGGTGAGAAGGTCTCATCGTAGTCAATCCCTTGAACTTGTCAAAAACCTTTTGCGACAAGTCGAGCTTTGCAGACAGTAATATTACCGTCAGCGTCCGTCTTCTTCTTGAAGATCCATTTATTCTCAATTGCTTGCCGATCATTGGGCAAGTCAACCAAAGTCCATACTTTGTTCTCATACATGGATCCCATCTCAGATTTCATGGCTTCAAGCCATTTGCGGAATCTGGGCTCACCATCGCTTCTTCATAGTTCATAGGCTCATCATGATCTAGTAGCATGACTTCCAGAATAGGATTACCGTACCACTCTGGCGCGGATCTCAGTCTGGTTGATCTACGAGGTTCAGTAGTATCTTGTTCTGAAGTTTCATGATCATTATCATTAGCTTCCTCACTAATTGGTGTAGGTGTCACAGAAACAGATTTCTGTGATGTACTACTTTCCAATAAGGGAGTAGGTACAGTTACCTCGTCAAGTTCTACTTTCCTCCCACTCACTTCTTTCGAGAGAAACTCCTTCTCCAGAAAGTTTCTGAATTTAGCAACAAAAGTCTTGCCTTCGGATCTGTGATAGAAGGTGTATCCAATAGTTTCCTTTGGATATCCTATGAAGACACATTTTTCCGATTTGGGTTCGAGCTTATCAGGTTGAAGCTTTTTCACATAAGCATCGCAGCCCCAAACTTTCAGAAATGACAACTTTGGTTTCTTGCCAAACCACAGTTCATAAGGCGTCGTCTCAACAGATTTTGATGGTGCCCTATTTAACGTGAATGCGGCCGTCTCTAGAGCGTATCCCCAAAATGACAGCGGTAAATCAGTAAGAGACATCATAGATCGTACCATATCTAGTAAAGTACGATTACGACGTTCGAACACACCATTACGCTATGGTGTTCCGGGTGGCGTGAGCCGCGAAACTATTCCACATTGTTTCAAATGTACACCAAACTCGTAACTCAAATATTCTCCTCCATGATCAGATCGTAGGAATTTTATTTTCTTGTTATGATGATTTTCAACTTCACTCTGAAATTCTTTGAACTTTTCAAACGTTTCAGACTTGTGTTTCATTAAGTAGATATACCCATATCTGCTTAAGTCATCTGTGAAGGTGAGAAAATAACGATATCCGCCACGAGCCTCAACATTCATCGGACCACATACATTTGTATGTATGATTTCTAACAAATCTGTTGCTCTCTCCATAGTACCGGAGAACGGTGTTTTTGTCATCTTACCCATAAGGCACGGTTCGCAAGTACCAAGTGATTCATAATCAAGTGGTTCCAAAAGCCCATCAGTATGGAGTTTCTTCATGCGCTTTATACCGACATGACCTAAACGGCAGTGCCACAAATAAGTTGCACTATCATTATCAACTCTGCATCTTTTGGTTTCAACACTATGAATATGTGTGTCACTACTATCGAGATTTAATAAGAATAGACCACTCTTTAAGGGTGCATGACCATAAAAGATATTACTCATGTAAATAGAACAACCATTATTCTCTGGTTTAAATGAATAACCGTCTCGCATCAAACAAGATCCAGATATAGTGTTCATGCTTAACGCTGGCACCAAATAACAATTATTTAGGTCTAATATTAATCCCGAAGGTAGATGTAGAGGTAGCATGCCGACTGCGATCACATCAACTTTGGAACCATTTCCCACGCGCATCTTCACCTCGTCCTTAGCCAATCTTCTCTTAATCCGTAGTCCCTGTTTCGAGTTGCAAATATTAGCAACAGAACTAGTATCAAATACCCAGGTGCTACTGCGAGCATTAGTGAGGTACACATCAATAACATGTATATCACATATACCTTTGTTCACCTTGCCATCCTTCTTATCCGCCAAATACTTGAGGCAGTTCCGCTTCCAGTGACCAGTCTGCTTGCAGTAGAAGCACTCAGTTTCAGGCTTAGGTCCAGGTTTGGGTTTCTTCTCTTGAGCAGCAACTTGCTTGCTGTTCTTTTTGAAGTTCCCCTTCTTCTTCCCTTTGCCCTTTTTCTTGAAACTAGTGGTCTTGTTGACCATCAACACTTGATGCTCCTTCTTGATTTCTACCTCCGCAGCTTTCAGCATTGCAAAGAGCTCGGGAATAGTCTTATTCATCCCTTGCATATTATAGTTCATCACGAAGCTCTTGTAGCTTGGTGGCAGTGATTGGAGAATTCTGTCAATGACGCAACCATCTGGAAGATTAACTCCCAATTGAATCATGTGATTATTATACCCAGACATTTTGAGTATATGCTCACTGACAGAACTGTTCTCCTCCATCTTGCAACTATAGAACTTATTGGAGACTTCATATCTCTCAATCCAGGCATTTGCTTGAAATATTAACTTCAACTCCTGGAACATCTCATATGCTCCATGATGTTCAAAACATCGTTGAAGTCCCGATTCTAAGCCGTAAAGCATGGCACACTGAACTATCGAGTAGTTATCAGCTTTGCTCTGCCAGACGTTCATAGCATCTGGTGTTGCTCCAGCAGCGGGCCTGGCACCCAGCGGTGCTTCCAAGACGTAATTCTTCTGTGCAGCAATGAGGATAATCCTCAAGTTACGGACCCAGTCCGTGTAATTGCTACCATCATCTTTCAACTTTGCTTTCTCAAGGAACGCATTAAAATTCAACGGAACAACAGCACAGGCCATCTATCTACAATCAAACATGAATAAGCAAGATACTATCATGTACTAAGTTCATGATAAATTTAGGTTCAATTAATCATATTACTTAAAGAACTCCCATTTAGATCGACATCCCTCTAATCCTCTAAGTGATTACGTGATCCAAATCAACTAAACCATGTCCGATCATCACGTGAGATGGAGTAGCTTCATTGGTGAACATCACTATGTTGATCATATCTACCATATGATTCACGCTCGACCTTTCGGTCTCCGTGTTCCGAGGCCATATCTGTATATGCTTGGCTCGTCAAGTATAACCTGAGTATTCCGCGTGTGCAACTGTTTTGCACCCGTTGTATTTGAACGTAGAGCCTATCACACCCGATCATCACGTGGTGTCTCAGCACGAAGAACTTTCGCAACGGTGCATACTCAGGGAGAACACTTCTTGATAATTAGTGAGAGATCATCTTATAATGCTACCATCAATCAAAGCAAGATAAGATGCATAACAAATAAACATCACATGCAATCAATATAAGTGATATGATATGGCCATCATCATCTTGTGCTTGTGATCTCCATCTTCGAAGCACCGTCATGATCACCATCGTCACCGGCGTGACACCTTGATCTCCATCGTAGCATCGTTGTCATCTCGCCAATCTTATGCTTCCACGACTATCGCTACCGCTTAGTGATAAAGTAAAGCATTACAGCGCGATTGCATTGCATACAATAAAGCGACAACCATATGGCTCCTGCCAGTTGCCGATAACTCGGTTACAAAACATGATCATCTCATACAATAAAATTTAGCATCATGTCTTGACCATATCACATCACAACATGCCCTGCAAAAACAAGTTAGACATCCTCTACTTTGTTGTTGCAAGTTTTATGTGGCTGCTACGGGCTTAAGCAAGAGCCAATCTTACCTACGCATCAAAACCACAACGACAGTTTGTCAAGTTGGTGTTGTTTTAACCTTTGCAAGGACCGGGCATAGCCACACTCGGTTCAACTAAAGTTGGAGAAACTGTCACCCGCTAGCCACCTTTGTGCAAAGCATGTTGGGAGAACCGGTCCCGCGTAAGCGTACGCGTAATGTCGGTCCGGGCCGCTTCATCCAACAATACCGCCGAACCAAAGTATGACATGCTGGTAAGCAGTATGACTTATATCGCCCACAACTCACTTGTGTTCTACTCGTGCAAATAACATCAACACATAAAACCTAGGCTCTGATACCACTGTTGGGTAACGTAGTAATTTCAAAAAAATTCCTACGCACACGCAAGATCATGGTGATGCATAGCAACGAGAGGGGAGAGTGTGATCTACATACCCTTGTAGATCGACAACGGAAGTGTTAGCACAACGTGGTTGATGTAGTCGTACGTCTTCACGGCCCGACCAATCAAGCACCGAAACTACGACACCTCCGAGTTCTAGCACACGTTCAGCTCGATGACGATCCCCGGACTCCGATCCAGCAAAGTGTCGGGGAAGAGTTCCATCAGCACGACAGCGTGGTGACGATCTTGATGTACTACCGTCGCAGGGCTTTGCCTAAGCACCGCTACAATATTATCGAGGACTATGGTGGAAGGGGGCACCGCACACGGCTAAGAATATGATAACGTGGATCAACTTGTGTCTCTAGGGGTGCCCCCTGCCTCCGTATATAAAGGATCAAAGGGGGGGTGCGGCCGGCCAGGAGAGGGCGCGCCAGGAGGAGTCCTACTCCCTCCGGGAGTAGGATTCCCCCCTTTCCTAGTTGGAATAGGATTCGGGAGGGGGGAAAGAGGAGAGAGAGAAGGAAGGGGGCGCCGGCCCCCTCTCTCCTTGTCCTATTCGGACTAGGGGGGAGGGGCGCGCGGCCCAGCCCTAGCCACCTCTTCTCTCTTCCACTAAAGCCCACTAAGGCCCAAGTACCTCCCGGGGGGTTCCGGAAACCTCCCAGTACTCCGGTAAAATCCCGATTTCACCCGGAACACTTCCGATATCCAAATATAGGCTTAAAATATATCAATCTTTATGTCTCGACCATTTCGAGACTCCTCGTCATGTCCCCGATCCCATCCGGGACTCCGAACTCCTTCGGTACATCAAAACTCATAAACTCATAATATAACTGTCATCGAAACCTTAAGCGTGCGGACCCTACGGGTTCGAGAACAATGTAGACATGACCGAGACATGTCTCCGGTCAATAACCAATAGCGGAACCTGGATGCTCATATTGGCTCCTACATATTCTACGAAGATCTTTTATCGGTCAGACCGCATAACAACATACGTTGTTCCCTTTGTCATCGGTATGTTACTTGCCCGAGATTCGATCGTCGGTATCTCAATACCTAGTTCAATCTCGTTACCGGCAAGTCTCTTTACTTGTTTCGTAATACATCATCTCACAACTAACTAATTAGTTGCAATGCTTGTAAGGCTTATGTGATGTGTATTACTGAGAGGGCCCAGAGATACCTCTCCGACAATCGGAGTGACAAATCCTAATCTCGAAATACGCCAACCCAACATGTACCTTTGGAGACACCTGTAGAGCACCTTTATAATCACCCAGTTACGTTGTGATGTTTGGTAGCACACAAAGTGTTCCTCCGGTAAACGGGAGTTGCATAATCTCATAGTCATAGGAACATGTATAAGTCATGAAGAAAGCAATAGCAACATACTAAACGATCGGATGCTAAGCTAATGGAATGGGTCATGTCAATCAGATCATTCACCTAATGATGTGATCCCGTTTAATCAAATAACAACTCTTTGTCCATGGTTAGGAAACATAACCATCTTTGATTAATGAGCTAGTCTAGTAGAGGCATACTAGTGACACTTTGTTTGTCTATGTATTCACACATGTATTATGTTTCCGGTTAATACAATTCTAGCATGAATAATAAACATTTATCATGATATAAGGAAATAAATAATAACTTTATTATTGCCTCTAGGGCATATTTCCTTCAACCCACTGGGTGTAGTCCCCGAGACCGCAGTCGACTGTTGGTGGTCGACTGGGGTCTGAGTTCTTTTTCCTTTCGTTTCTTCCACTTGACCCGGGCGGACCTGTTGAATGAGATATGAACCAGTGGGGGCACGTCAAGTGCACCCATCGGGTGTAGTCCCCGAGACCGCGGTCGACTGCTGGCAGTCGACTGGGGTCTGAATAGTTTTTTTTGACTTGACCCGGGCGGACCAGTCGAGTTGGGTCTGAATCAGCGGGAGCACGCCAAGTGCACCCCCTGGGTGTAGTCCCCGAGACCGCAGTCGACTACGTGCAGTCGGCTGGGGTCTAAGTGAACTCTTTAAGTTTTATTCACTCAAAAGTAAATAACCTTTGATCTTGTCGATTAACACGTCTTTTGCCTCCTGCAGAAATCTTGTACTCTCATTTCCAAGTTTGCTAAACTTGAGGAGAAGCAGAGGCAACTCAACCTCGACTTGGAGCTGGCCCAACAGAATTTGAAGTAAGCTCAAGATGAAGCTGCTGGTATGGAAGGTAACTGCCTGTCGACTGTTTACGTCAATCGTCTTTTAAAACATTTCTTCGATCTCTTGTTTGATCTGATTGCTTCTTTTGCAGAGAAAATGAAGTTGGCTTTGGAGAAAAAGGACTCGGATCTCGCAGCTGCGCAGAAGGAAGCCCAGGATAAGACTACCCTTGCAGACCAGAAGCTGGCTTCAGTCGGAGCGTTGGAAGGGGAGGTGAACAAGCTGAAGTCATGTCTCAATGAGTCTAACCGAGAAGTGAGTCGTCTAAAGAAGGATAAAATTGCCCTGAATGAAAAGCTGGAGTCTGCGCTCCACAAGAGGAATGGCACGGAAGCTTATCTAAGAACTCTTGCCAAGAAGCTCTATCTTATGCTGGAAGGTATTTCTTTTAAACCGACTGTGTTGATGCTTGCAAATGAATCCTGTCTAGTCGACTCACTAATTTTTTGACTGCAGAATTCTGTCAAGACTTTGACGGGGAAACTAGAAGGGTCGAGACGGGCCTGGACCCTATCGCTTCTCCAGTTTGCGACAAAACTGCCATGAACATGCTCCGACTGGAGTCTCGTGTTGCCAGTGTCACAAGTTACCTCGCGCGTCTGAAGGTGGTAGTCTCACGAGTAGACTCATTGCTCTGGCCAAGGGCGACGCTTCAAAATGACCTCGAATCTCTGATGGCTCGACTCGACGAGATCCCTGATCGAGTGCAAGAATGGAAGAAGTCCTCCGCCCGGTGTGGTGCTGACGTGGCGCTGTCCTTGGTACGAGTCCATTGCAAGGAGGCTCGGGAAGACAAGCTGGCGGCGATCAAGGTCGCCAACACCAAAAGGCATGACTTCCAGTCCTTCATGGAGACTTTCATCGCTGCTGCCACTCGGATCGCGGATGGGATCGACTTGGACGAATTCGTCAAACCTGCTAGCCCTCCTCCTGCCGAGTGAACAAACTTATGAGATTTGAATCCATCTTAAATTTGCCTCGGATGCCGAGTGATTGCTGTAACCATTAAACTCATTCGGGCTTGATGCTCGAATACTTTTGATTTGCTGCTTGGAACTTTAGGATTTATCCGAATTGCTTTTTAGTATACTTGCGATTGCTTTCGGGGTCTGGTCCATTGTACATGTGGCGTAGCTCGGAGGAGAAGGTTGCAGTCGACCTGCGCTTCGCCGTCCTTGCGGACAAGGATGGAACATACGTTGTATTTGTGGCGTAGCTCGGAGAAGAGGGCCGCGGTCGACCTGCGCCTCGTCGTCCTTGCGAACAAGGATGGAGCGTACGTTGTATTTGTGGCATAGCTCAGAGAAGAGGGCCGTGGTCGACCTGCACCTCGTCGTCCTTGCGGACAAGGATTTTATAAACTTAGGTGAGTGCTGGACTGCAGCTAAGCCCCCGAGTGGGAGGATTGCTCGCCACTCAATAGGATTTTACAAACTTAGGCGAGTACTGGACTGCAGCTAAGCCCCCGAGTGGGAGGATTGCTCGCCACTCGGTAGGATTTTACAAACTTAGGCGAGTACTGGACTGCAGCTAAGCCCCCGAGTGGGAGGATTGCTCACCACTTGGTAGGATTTCACAAACTTAGGCCAGTACTGGACTACAGCTAAGCCCCCGAGTGGG